>NW_025318913.1:0-299 GCF_018153725.1 Drosophila mojavensis | reverse complement strand
AAACGTCATCTCTTCTGGAACTGGTATCCTGTTTGGGGATTCAAAAAATCTTTTTCCAGTTTATTAGGCAGACCAGCTGGATTTCAAAAACCAGAATCACTTAATGTGTAAGTGCTTCCAAAGAGAACTAGGCAATATTGGATGTGTCATTGACGTGTTTAGCCATCATGCAGTTTGTTAATAAAGTCAACATAGTAATATAGCGAATCCATCTTCATGGATTTTCAAAAAAAGGCTGTCAGAACGAATCGTTTGCGCTCATCAAGCATTAACTCAATTAAGGTATCCAAGCTTTGCAT
>NW_025318912.1:0-91729 GCF_018153725.1 Drosophila mojavensis | reverse complement strand
TAACAGATAATTTTAAAATATTTGACAATAAGCTAGTAAGTATTGCAATAGAGGAAAATGAATTCAGTAATTATTCCAACATGTGATGGAGAATCAGAAAAAGCAAAGCGATTCAATATTTTGATGCTTTGATAACAACAGAAAATTTTAAATTACCTGACAATAAACTGTTTAGTAATTCAATAGAGGAAAATGAATTCAGTAATTATTCCAACATGTGATGGAGAATCAGAAAAAGCAAAGCGATTCAATATGTTGATGCTTTGATAACAGAAAATTTTAAATTACTCGGGAATAAACTGGTAAGTATTGCAATAGAACAAAATGAATTCAGTAATTATTCCAATCAGAAAAAGCAAAGCGATTCAATATGTTGATGCTTTGATAACAGATAATATTAAAATACTTGGCAATAAGCTAGTAAGTATTGCAATAGAGGAAAATGAATTCAGTAATTATTCCAACATGTGATGGAGAATCAGAAAAAGCAAAGCGATTCACTATTTTGATGCTTTGATAACAAGAGAAAATTTTAAATTACTTGACAATAAACTGGTTAGTAATGCAATAGAGGAAAAGGAATTCAGTAATTATTCCAACATGTGATGGAGAATCAGAAAAAGCAAAGCGATTCAATATGTTGATGCATTAATAACAGAAAATTTTAAATTACTCGGCTAAATTGGTAAGTATTGCAATAGAGGAAATTGAATTCAGTAATTATTCCAACATGTGATAGACAGTCAGAAAAAGCAAAGCGATTCACTATTTTGATGCTTTGATAACAACAGAAAATTTTAAATTACTCGGGAATAATCTGGTAAGTAATACAATAGAGGAAAATGAATTCAGTAAGTATTCCAACATGTGATGAACAATCAGAAAAAGCAAAGCGATTCAATATGTTGATGCTTTAATAACAGAAAATTTTAAATTACTCGGCTAAATTGGTAAGTATTGCAATAGAGGAAAATTAATTCAGTAATTATTTCAACATGTGATGGACAATCAGAAAAAGCAAAGCGATTCACTATTTTGATGCTTTGATAACAGATAATTTTAAAATATTTGACAATAAGCTAGTAAGTATTGCAATAGAGGAAAATGAATTCAGTAATTATTCCAACATGTGATGGAGAATCAGAAAAAGCAAAGCGATTCAATATTTTGATGCTTTGATAACAACAGAAAATTTTAAATTACCTGACAATAAACTGGTTAGTAATTCAATAGAGGAAAATGAATTCAGTAATTATTCCAACATGTGATGGAGAATCAGAAAAAGCAAAGCGATTCATTATTTTGATGCTTTGATAACAGAAAATTTTAAATTACTCGGGAATAAACTGGTAAGTATTGCAATAGAACAAAATGAATTCAGTAATTATTCCAACATGTTATGGAATATTAGAAAAAGTAAAGCGATTCAATATTTTGATGCTTTGATAACAGATAATTTTAAAATATTTGGCAATAAGCTAGTAAGTATTGCAATAGAGGAAAATGAATTCAGTAATTATTCCAACATGTGATGGAGAATCGGAAAAAGCAAAGCGATTCAATATTTTGATGCTTTGATAACAACAGAAAATTTTAAATTACTCGGCAATAAACTGGTTAGTAATGCAATAGAGGAAAATGAATTCAGTAATTATTCCAACATGTGATGGACAATCAGAAAAAGCAAAGCAATTCAATATTTTGATGCTTTGATATCAGAAAAATTTTAAATTACTCGGGAATAAACTGGTAAGTATTGCAATAGAACAAAATGAATTCAGTAATTATTCCAAATTGTGATGGACAATCAGAAAAAGCAAAGCAATTCAATATGTTGATGCTTTGATAACAGATAATATTAAAATACTTGGCAATAAGCTAGTAAGTATTGCAATAGAGGAAAATGAATTCAGTAATTATTCCAACATGTGATGGAGAATCGGAAAAAGCAAAGCGATTCAATATTTTGATGCTTTGATAACAACAGAAAATTATTCCAACATGTAATAAACAATCAGAAAAAGCAAAGCGATTCAATATTTTGATGCTTTGATAACTGATAATATTAAAATACTTGGCAATAAGCTAGTAAGTATTGCAATAGAGGAAAATGAATTCAGTAATTATTCCAAATTGTGATGGACAATCACAAAAAGCAAAGCGATTCACTATTTTGATGCTTTGATAACAACAGAAAATTTTAAATTACTCGGCAATAAACTGGTTAGTAATGCAATAGAGGAAAATGAATTCAGTAATTATTCCAACATGTGATGGACAATCAGAAAAAGCAAATCAATTCAATATTTTGATGCTTTGATATCAGAAAAATTTTAAATTAATCGGGAATAAACTGGTAAGTATTGCAATAGAACAAAATGAATTCAGTAATTATTCCAAATTGTGATGGACAATCAGAAAAAGTTAAGCGATTCAATATTTTGATGCTTTGATAACAGAAAATTTTAAATTGCTCGGCAATAAATTAGTAAGTATAGCAATAGAGAAAAATAAATTCAGAAATTATTGCAACATGTGATGGACAATCACAAAAAGCAAAGCGATTCAATATTTTGATGCTTTGATAACAACAGAAAATTATTCCAACATGTAATGAACAATCAGAAAAAGCAAAGCGATTCAATATTTTGATGCTTTGATAACAGATAATTTTAAAATATTTGGCAATAAGCTAGTAAGTATTGCAATAGAGGAAAATGAATTCAGTAATTATTCCAACATGTGATGGAGAATCGGAAAAAGCAAAGCGATTCAATATTTTGATGCTTTGATAACAACAGAAAATTTTAAATTACTCGGCAATAAACTGGTTAGTAATGCAATAGAGGAAATTGAATTCAGTAATTATTCCAACATGTGATGGACAATCAGAAAAAGCAAAGCAATTCAATATTTTGATGCTTTGATATCAGAAAAATTTTAAATTACTCGGGAATAAACTGGTAAGTATTGCAATAGAACAAAATGAATTCAGTAATTATTCCAAATTGTGATGGACAATCAGAAAAAGTAAAGCGATTCAATATTTTGATGCTTTGATAACAACAGAAAATTTTAAATTACTCGGCAATAACCTGTTAAGTAATACAATAGAGGAAAATGAATTCAGTAATTATTCCAACATGTGATGGACAATCAGAAAAAGCAATGCAATTCATTATTTTGATGCTTTGATAACAGATAATTTTAAAATATTTGGCAAGAAGCTAGTAAGTATTGCAATAGAGGAAAATGAATTCAGTAAGTATTCCAACATGTGATGGAGAATCGGAAAAAGCAAAGCGATTCAATATTTTGATGCTTTGATAACAGAATATTTTAAATTACTAGGCTAAAATTGGTAAGTAATTTAATAGAGGAAAATTAATTCAGTAATTATTTCAACATGTGATGGACAATCAGAAAAAGCAAAGCGATTCAATATGTTGATGCTTTGATAACAGATAATTTTAAAATACTTGGCAATAAGCTAGTAAGTATTGCAATAGAGGAAAATGAATTCAGTAATTATTCCAACATGTGATGGAGAATCAGAAAAAGCAAAGCGATTCAATATGTTGATGCTTTAATAACAGAAAATTTTAAATTACTCGGCTAAATTGGTAAGTATTGCAATAGAGGAAAATTAATTCCGTAATTATTTCAACATGTGATGGACAATCAGAAAAAGCAAAGCGATTCACTATTTTGATGCTTTGATAACAGATAATTTTAAAATATTTGACAATAATCTGGTAAGTAATACAATAGAGGAAAATGAATTCAGTAAGTATTCCAACATGTGATGGAGAATCAGAAAAAGCAAAGCGATTCAATATGTTGATGCTTTGATAACAGAAAATTTTAAATTACTCGGGAATAAACTGGTAAGTATTGCAATAGAACAAAATGAATTCAGTAATTATTCCAACATGTTATGGAATATTAGAAAAAGTAAAGCGATTCAATATTTTGATGCTTTGATAACAGATAATTTTAAAATATTTGGCAATAATCTAGTAAGTATTGCAATAGAGGAAAATGAATTCAGTAATTATTCCAACATGTGATGGAGAATCGGAAAAAGCAAAGCGATTCAATATTTTGATGCTTTGATAACAACAGAAAATTTTAAATTACTCGGCAATAAACTGGTTAGTAATGCAATAGAGGAAATTGAATTCAGTAATTATTCCAACATGTGATGGACAATCAGAAAAAAGCAAAGCAATTCAATATTTTGATGCTTTGATATCAGAAAAATTTTAAATTACTCGGGAATAAACTGGTAAGTATTGCAATAGAACAAAATGAATTCAGTAATTATTCCAACATGTGATGAACAATCAGAAAAAGCAAAGCGATTCAATATTTTGATGCTTTGATAACAACAGAAAATTTTAAATTACTCGGCAATAACCTGTTAAGTAATACAATAGAGGAAAATGAATTCAGTAATTATTCCAACATGTGATGAACAATCAGAAAAAGCAAAGCGATTCAATATTTTGATGCTTTGATAACAACAGAAAATTTTACATTACTTGGCAATAAACTGGCTAGTAATGCAATAAAGGCAAAATGAATTCAGTAATTATTCCAACATGTGATGGACAATCAGAAAAAGCAATGCAATTCATTATTTTGATGCTTTGATAACAGATAATTTTAAAATATTTGGCAAGAAGCTAGTAAGTATTGCAATAGAGGAAAATGAATTCAGTAAGTATTCCAACATGTGATGGAGAATCGGAAAAAGCAAAGCGATTCAATATGTTGATGCTTTGATAACAGAATATTTTAAATTACTAGGCTAAAATTGGTAAGTAATTTAATAGAGGAAAATTAATTCAGTAATTATTTCAACATGTGATGGACAATCAGAAAAAGCAAAGCGATTCAATATGTTGATGCTTTGATAACAGATAATTTTAAAATATTTGGCAAGAAGCTAGTAAGTATTGCAATAGAGGAAAATGAATTCAGTAAGTATTCCAACATGTGATGGAGAATCGGAAAAAGCAAAGCGATTCAATATGTTGATGCTTTGATAACAGAATATTTTAAATTACTAGGCTAAAATTGGTAAGTAATTTAATAGAGGAAAATTAATTCAGTAATTATTTCAACATGTAATGGAGAATCAGAAAAAGCAAAGCGATTCAATATTTTGATGCTTTGATAACAAGAGAAAATTTTAAATTACTTGACAATAAACTGGTTAGTAATGCAATAGAGGAAAAGGAATTCAGTAATTATTCCAACATGTGATGGAGAATCAGAAAAAGCAAATCGATTCAATATGTTGATGCTTTAATAACAGAAAATTTTAAATTACTCGGCTAAATTGGTAAGTATTGCAATAGAGGAAATTGAATTCAGTAATTATTCCAACATGTGATGGACAATCAGAAAAAGCAAAGCGATTCAATATATTGATGCTTTGATAACAGATAATTTTAAAATACTTGGCAATAAGCTAGTAAGTATTGCAATAGAGGAAAATGAATTCAGTAATTATTCCAACATGTGATGGACAATCAGAAAAAGCAAAGCGATTCAATATGTTGATGCTTTGATAACAGATAATTTTAAAATACTTGGCAATAAGCTAGTAAGTATTGCAATAGAGGAAAATGAATTCAGTAATTATTCCAACATGTGATGGAAATTCAGAAAAAGCAAAGCGATTCAATATTTTGATGCTTTGATAACAAGAGAAAATTTTAAATTACTTGACAATAAACTGGTTAGTAATGCAATAGAGGAAAAGGAATTCAGTAATTATTCCAACATGTGATGGAGAATCAGAAAAAGCAAAGCGATTCAATATGTTGATGCTTTAATAACAGAAAATTTTAAATTACTCGGCTAAATTGGTAAGTATTGCAATAGAGGAAATTGAATTCAGTAATTATTCCAACATGTGATGGACAATCAGAAAAAGCAAAGCGATTCACTATTTTGATGCTTTGATAACAACAGAAAATTTTAAATTACTCGGGAATAATCTGGTAAGTAATACAATAGAGGAAAATGAATTCAGTAAGTATTCCAACATGTGATGAACAATCAGAAAAAGCAAAGCGATTCAATATGTTGATGCTTTAATAACAGAAAATTTTAAATTACTCGGCTAAATTGGTAAGTATTGCAATAGAGGAAAATTAATTCAGTAATTATTTCAACATGTGATGGACAATCAGAAAAAGCAAAGCGATTCACTATTTTGATGCTTTGATAACAGATAATTTTAAAATATTTGACAATAAGCTAGTAAGTATTGCAATAGAGGAAAATGAATTCAGTAATTATTCCAACATGTGATGGAGAATCAGAAAAAGCAAAGCGATTCAATATTTTGATGCTTTGATAACAACAGAAAATTTTAAATTACTCGGCAATAAACTGGTTAGTAATGCAATAGAGGAAAATGAATTCTGTAATTATTCCAACATGTTATGGAATATTAGAAAAAGTAAAGCGATTCAATATTTTGATGCTTTGATAACAGATAATTTTAAAATATTTGGCAATAAGCTAGTAAGTATTGCAATAGAGAAAAATGAATTCAGTAATTATTCCAACATGTAATGGAGAATCAGAAAAAGCAAAGCGATTCAATATTTTGATGCTTTGATAACAACAGAAAATTTTAAATTACCTGACAATAAACTGGTTAGTAATTCAATAGAGGAAAATGAATTCAGTAATTATTCCAACATGTGATGGAGAATCAGAAAAAGCAAAGCGATTCAATATGTTGATGCTTTGATAACAGAAAATTTTAAATTACTCGGGAATAAACTGGTAAGTATTGCAATAGAACAAAATGAATTCAGTAATTATTCCAACATGTTATGGAATATTAGAAAAAGTAAAGCGATTCAATATTTTGATGCTTTGATAACAGATAAGTTTAAAATATTTGGCAATAAGCTAGTAAGTATTGCAATAGAGGAAAATGAATTCAGTAATTATTCCAACATGTGATGGAGAATCGGAAAAAGCTAAGCGATTCAATATTTTGATGCTTTGATAACAACAGAAAATTTTAAATTACTCGGCAATAAACTGGTTAGTAATGCAATAGAGGAAAATGAATTCTGTAATTATTCCAACATGTGATGGACAATCAGAAAAAGCAAAGCAATTCAATATTTTGATGCTTTGATATCAGAAAAATTTTAAATTACTCGGGAATAAACTGGTAAGTATTGCAATAGAACAAAATGAATTCAGTAATTATTCCAAAATGTGATGGACAATCAGAAAAAGCAAAGCGATTCAATATGTTGATGCTTTGATAACAGATAATATTAAAATACTTGGCAATAAGCTAGTAAGTATTGCAATAGAGGAAAATGAATTCAGTAATTATTCCAACATGTGATGGAGAATCGGAAAAAGCAAAGCGATTCAATATTTTGATGCTTTGATAACAACAGAAAATTATTCCAACATGTAATGAACAATCAGAAAAAGCAAAGCGATTCAATATTTTGATGCTTTGATAACAACAGAAAATTTTACATTACTCGGCAATAAACTGGCTAGTAATGCAATAGAGGAAAATTAATTCAGTAATTATTCCAACATGTGATGGACAATAACAGAATGGATGGATAACAGAAAATTTTAAATTACTCAGCAATAAATTGGTAAGTATAGCAATAGAGAAAAATGAATTCAGTAATTATTGCAACATGTGATGGACAATCACAAAAAGCAATGCAATTCATTATTTTGATGCTTTGATAACAGATAATTTTAAAATATTTGGCAAGAAGCTAGTAAGTATTGCAATAGAGGAAAATGAATTTAGTAATTATTGCAACATGTGATGGACAATCACAAAAAGCAAAGCGATTCAATATTTTGATGCTTTGATAACAACAGAAAATTTTAAATTACTCGGCAATAACCTGTTAAGTAATGCAATAAAGAGGAAAATGAATTCAGCAATTATTCCAACATGTGATGGACAATCAGAAAAAGCAATGCAATTCATTATTTTGATGCTTTGATAACAGATAATTTTAAAATATTTGGCAAGAAGCTAGTAAGTAATACAATAGAGGAAAATGAATTCAGTAATTATTCCAACATGTGATGAACAATCAGAAAAAGCAAAGCGATTCAATATTTTGATGCTTTGATAACAACAGAAAATTTTAAATTACTCGGCAATAACCTGTTAAGTAATACAATAGAGGAAAATGAATTCAGTAATTATTCCAACATGTGATGAACAATCAGAAAAAGCAAAGCGATTTAATATTTTGATGCTTTGATAACAACAGAAAATTTTACATTACTCGGCAATAACCTGTTAAGTAATACAATAGAGGAAAATGAATTCAGTAATTATTCCAACATGTGATGGACAATCAGAAAAAGCAATGCAATTCATTATTTTGATGCTTTGATAACAGATAATTTTAAAATATTTGGCAAGAAGCTAGTAAGTATTGCAATAGAGGAAAATGAATTCAGTAAGTATTCCAACATGTGATGGAGAATCGGAAAAAGCAAAGCGATTCAATATTTTGATGCTTTGATAACAGAATATTTAAAAATTACTAGGCTAAAATTGGTAAGTAATTTAATAGAGAAAAATTAATTCAGTAATTATTTCAACATGTGATGGAGAATCAGAAAAAGCAAAGCGATTCAATATGTTGATGCTTTAATAACAGAAAATTTTAAATTACTCGGCTAAATTGGTAAGTATTGCAATAGAGGAAATTGAATTCAGTAATTATTCCAACATGTGATGGACAATCAGAAAAAGCAAAGCGATTCACTATTTTGATGCTTTGATAACAACAGAAAATTTTAAATTACTCGGGAATAATCTGGTAAGTAATACAATAGAGGAAAATGAATTCAGTAAGTATTCCAACATGTGATGAACAATCAGAAAAAGCAAAGCGATTCAATATGTTGATGCTTTAATAACAGAAAATTTTAAATTACTCGGCAATAAATTGGTAAGTATTGCAATAGAGGAAAATGAATTCAGTAATTATTTCAACATGTGATGGACAATCAGAAAAAGCAAAGCGATTCACTATTTTGATGCTTTGATAACAGATAATTTTAAAATATTTGACAATAAGCTAGTAAGTATTGCAATAGAGGAAAATGAATTCAGTAATTATTACAACATGTGATGGAGAATCAGAAAAAGCAAAGCGATTCAATATTTTGATGCTTTGATAACAACAGAAAATTTTAAATTACCTGACAATAAACTGGTTAGTAATTCAATAGAGGAAAATGAATTCAGTAATTATTCCAACATGTGATGGAGAATCAGAAAAAGCAAAGCAATTCAATATTTTGATGCTTTGATATCAGAAAAATTTTAAATTACTCGGGAATAAACTGGTAAGTATTGCAATAGAACAAAATGAATTCAGTAATTATTCCAACATGTGATAGACAATCAGAAAAAGCAAAGCGATTCAATATTTTGATGCTTTGATAACAGATAATTTTAAATTACTCGGCAATAAATTGGTAAGTATAGCAATAGAGAAAAATGAATGCAGTAATTATTGCAACATGTGATGGTTAATCACAAAAAGCAAAGCGATTCAATATTTTGATGCTTTGATAACAACAGAAAATTTTAAATTACTCGGCAATAAACTGGTTAGTAATGCAATAGAGAAAAATGAATTCAGTTCAGTAATTATTCCAACATAAGATGGCCAATCAGAAAAAGCAAAGCAATTCATTTTTTTGATGCTTTGATAACAGATAATTTTAAAATAGTTGGCAATAAACTAGTAAGTATTGCAATAGAGAAAAATGAATTCTGTAATTATTCCAACATGTGATGGAGAATCGGAAAAAGCAAAGCGATTCAATATTTTGATGCTTGATAACAGATAATTTTAAAATATTTAGCAAGAAGCTAGTAAGTATTGCAATAGAGGAAAATGAATTCAGTAATTATTCCAACATGTGATGGAGAATCGGAAAAAGCAAAGCGATTCAATATTGTGATGCTTTGATAACATATAATTTTAAATTACTCGGCAATAAATTGGTAAGTATAGCAATAGAGAAAAATGAATTCAGTAATTATTGCAACATGTGATGGACAATCAGAAAAAGCAAAGCGATTCACTATTTTGATGCTTTGATAACAGATAATTTTAAATTACTCGGCAATAAACTGGTAAGTATTGCAATAGAACAAAATGAATTCAGTAATTATTCCAACATGTGATGAACAATCAGAAAAAGCAAGCAAACATAAAATTTTACATTACTCGGCAATAAACTGGCTAGTAATGCAATATAGGCAAATGAATTCAGTAATTATACCAACATGTGATGGACAACCAGAAAAAGCAATGCAATTCATTATTTTGATGCTTGATAACAGATAATTTTAAAATATTTAGCAAGAAGCTAGTAAGTATTGCAATAGAGGAAAATTAATTCAGTAATTATTCCAACATGTGATGGACAATCACAAAAAGCAAAGCGATTCAATATTTTGATGCTTTGATAACAGATAATTTTAAAATATTTGGCAATAAGCTAGTAAGTAGTAAGTATGCAATAGAGGAAAATGTATTCAGTAATTATTCCAACATGTGATGGAGAATCGGAAAAAGCAAAGCGATTCAATATTTTGATGCTTTGATAACAACGGAAAATTACTCGGCAATAAACTGGTTAGTAATGCAATAGAGGAAAACGAATTCAGTAATTATTCCAACATGTGATGGACAATCAGAAAAAGTAAAGCGATTCAATATTTTGATGCTTTGATAACAGAAAATTTTAAATTACTCGGCAATAACCTGTTAAGTAATGCAATAGAGGAAAATTAATTCAGTAATTATTCCAACATGTGATGGAGAATCGGAAAAAGCAAAGCGATTCAATATGTTGATGCTTTAATAACAGAAAATTTTAAATTACTCGGCTAAATTGGTAAGTATTGCAATAGAGGAAAATGAATTCAGTAATTATTCCAACATGTGATGGAGAATCGGAAAAAGCAAAGCGATTCAATATTTTGATGCATTGATAACAACGGAAAATTTTAAATTACTCGGCAATAAACTGGTTAGTAATGCAATAGAGGAAAATGAATTCAGTAATTATTCCAACATGTGATGGACAATCAGAAAAAGTAAAGCGATTCAATATTTTGATGCTTTGATAACAGAAAATTTTAAAATATTTGGCAATAAGCTAGTAAGTATTGCAATAGAGGAAAATTAATTCAGTAATTATTCCAACATGTGATGGAAAATCAGAAAAAGCAAAGCGATTCAATATGTTGATGCTTTAATAACAGAAAATTTTAAATTACTCGGCTAAATTGGTAAGTATTGCAATAGAGGAAAATGAATTCAGTAATTATTCCAACATGTGATGGAGAATCGGAAAAAGCAAAGCGATTCAATATTTTGATGCATTGATAACAACGGAAAATTTTAAATTTCTCGGCAATAAACTGGTTAGTAATGCAATAGAGGAAAATGAATTCAGTAATTATTCCAACATGTGATGGACAATCAGAAAAAGTAAAGCGATTCAATATTTTGATGCTTTGATAACAGAAAATTTTAAATTACTCGGCAATAAATTGGTAAGTATAGCAATAGAGAAAAATGAATTCAGTAATTATTGCAACATGTGATGGACAATCACAAAAAGCAAAGCGATTCAATATTTTGATGCTTTGATAACAGATAATTTTAAAATATTTGGCAATAAGCTAGTAGTATTGCAATAGAGGAAAATGAATTCAGTAATTATTCCAACATGTGATGGAGAATCGGAAAAAGAAAAGCGATTCAATATGTTGATGCTTTGATAACAGAATATTTTAAATTACTAGGCTAAAATTGGTGAGTAATTTAATAGAGGAAAATGAATTCAGTAATTATTTCAACATGTGATGGAAAATCGGAAAAAGCAAAGCGATTCAATATTTTGATGCTTTGATAACAACAGAAAATTTTAAATTACTCGGCAATAAACTGGTTAGTAATGCAATAGAGGAAAATGAATTCAGTAATTATTCCAACATGTGATGGACAATCAGAAAAAGCAAAGCAATTCAATATTTTGATGCTTTGATATCAGAAAAATTTTAAATTACTCGGGAATAAACTGGTAAGTATTGTAATAGAACAAAATGAATTCAGTAATAATTCAAATTGTGATGGACAATCAGAAAAAGCAAAGCGATTCAATATGTTGATGCTTTGATAACAGCAAAGTTTAAAATACTTGGCAATAAGCTAGTAAGTATTGCAATAGAGGAAAATGAATTCAGTAATTATTCCAACATGTGATGGAGAATCGGAAAAAGCAAAGCGATTCAATATTTTGATGCTTTGATAACAACAGAAAATTTTAAATTACTCGGCAATAAACTAGTAAGTATTGCAATAGAGAAAAATGAATTCAGTAATTATTCCAACATGTGATGAACAATCAGAAAAAGCAAAGCGATTCAATATTTTGATGCTTTGATAACATAAAATTTTAAATTACTCGGCAATAAATTGGTAAGTATTGCAATAGAGGAAAATGAATTCAGTAATTATTGCAACATGTGATGGACAATCACAAAAAGCAAAGCGATTCGCTATTTTGATGCTTTGATAACAACAGAAAATTTTAAATTACTCGGGAATAATCTGGTAAGTATTGTAATAGAACAAAATGAATTCAGTAATTATTCCAAATTGTGATGGACAATCAGAAAAAGCAAAGCAATTCAATATTTTGATGCTTTGATAACAGAAAAATTTTAAATTACTCGGGAATAAACTGGTAAGTATTGCAATAGAACAAAATCAATTCAGTAATTATTCCAACATGTGATGGCGATTCAATATTTTGATGCTTTGATAACAGAAAATTTTAAATTACTCGGCAATAAATTGGTAAGTATAGCAATAGAGAAAAATGAATTCAGTTATTATTGCAACATGTGATGGACAATTAGAAAAAGCAAAGCGATTCACTATTTTGATGCTTTGATAACAGATAATTTTAAAATATTTGGCAATAAGGTAGTAAGTATTGCAATAGAGGAAAATGAATTCAGTAATTATTCCAACATGTGATGGAGAATCGGAAAAAGCTAAGCGATTCAATATTTTGATGCTTTGATAACAACAGAAAATTTTAAATTACTCGGCAATAAACTGGTTAGTAATGCAATAGAGGAAAATGAATTCTGTAATTATTCCAACATGTGATGGACAATCAGAAAAAGCAAAGCAATTCAATATTTTGATGCTTTGATATCAGAAAAATTTTAAATTACTCGGGAATAAACTGGTAAGTATTGCAATAGAACAAAATGAATTCAGTAATTATTCCAAATTGTGATGGACAATCAGAAAAAGCAAAGCGATTCAATATGTTGATGCTTTGATAACAGATAATATTAAAATACTTGGCAATAAGCTAGTAAGTATTGCAATAGAGGAAAATGAATTCAGTAATTATTCCAACATGTGATGGAGAATCGGAAAAAGCAAAGCGATTCAATATTTTGATGCTTTGATAACAACAGAAAAAATAAAAATATTCAACAGGAAAATGAATCAGAAAAACAAAGCAATTCAATATTTTGATGCTTTGATAACAACAGAAAATTTTACATTACTCGGCAATAAACTGGCTAGTAATGCAATAGAGGAAAATTAATTCAGTAATTATTCCAACATGTGATGGACAATCAAAAAGAATGGATGGATAACAGAAAATTTTAAATTACTCAGCAATAAATTGGTAAGTATAGCAATAGAGAAAAATGAATTCAGTAATTATTGCAACATGTGATGGACAATCACAAAAAGCAATGCAATTCATAATTTTGATGCTTTGATAACAGATAATTTTAAAATATTTGGCAAGAAGCTAGTAAGTATTGCAATAGAGGAAAATGAATTTAGTAATTATTGCAACATGTGATGGACAATCACAAAAAGCAAAGCGATTCAATATTTTGATGCTTTGATAACAACAGAAAATTTTAAATTACTCGGCAATAACCTGTTAAGTAATACAATAGAGGAAAATGAATTCAGCAATTATTCCAACATGTGATGGACAATCAGAAAAAGCAAAGCAATTCATTATTTTGATGCTTTGATAACAGATAATTTTAAAATATTTGGCAAGAAGCTAGTAAGTAATACAATAGAGGAAAATGAATTCAGTAATTATTCCAACATGTGATGAACAATCAGAAAAAGCAAAGCGATTCAATATTTTGATGCTTTGATAACAACAGAAAATTTTAAATTACTCGGCAATAACCTGTTAAGTAATACAATAGAGGAAAATGAATTCAGTAATTATTCCAACATGTGATGAACAATCAGAAAAAGCAAAGCGATTTAATATTTTGATGCTTTGATAACAACAGAAAATTTTACATTACTCGGCAATAACCTGTTAAGTAATACAATAGAGGAAAATGAATTCAGTAATTATTCCAACATGTGATGGACAATCAGAAAAAGCAATGCAATTCATTATTTTGATGCTTTGATAACAGATAATTTTAAAATATTTGGCAAGAAGCTAGTAAGTATTGCAATAGAGGAAAATGAATTCAGTAAGTATTCCAACATGTGATGGAGAATCGGAAAAAGCAAAGCGATTCAATATTTTGATGCTTTGATAACAGAATATTTTAAATTACTAGGCAATAAATTGGTAAGTAATTCAATAGAGTAAAATTAATTCAGTAATTATTTCAACATGTGATGGAGAATCAGAAAAAGCAAAGCGATTCAATATGTTGATGCTTTAATAACAGAAAATTTTAAATTACTCGGCTAAATTGGTAAGTATTGCAATAGAGGAAAATGAATTCAGTAATTATTCCAACATGTGATGGACAATCAGAAAAAGCAAAGCGATTCACTATTTTGATGCTTTGATAACAACAGAAAATTTTAAATTACTCGGGAATAATCTGGTAAGTAATACAATAGAGGAAAATGAATTCAGTAAGTATTCCAACATGTGATGAACAATCAGAAAAAGCAAAGCGATTCAATATGTTGATGCTTTAATAACAGAAAATTTTAAATTACTCGGCAATAAATTGGTAAGTATTGCAATAGAGAAAAATGAATTCAGTAATTATTGCAACATGTGATGGACAATCAGAAAAAGCAAAGCGATTCACTATTTTGATGCTTTGATAACAGATAATTTTAAAATATTTGGCAATAAGCTAGTAAGTATTGCAATATAGGAAAATGAATTCAGTAATTATTGCAACATGTGATGGACAATCAGAAAAAGCAAAGCGATTCACTATTTTGATGCTTTGATAACAGATAATTTTAAAATATTTGGCAATAAGCTAGTAAGTATTGCAATAGAGGAAAATGAATTCAGTAATTATTACAACATGTGATGGAGAATCAGAAAAAGCAAAGCGATTCAATATTTTGATGCTTTGATAACAACAGAAAATTTTAAATTACCTGACAATAAACTGGTTAGTAATTCAATAGAGGAAAATGAATTCAGTAATTATTCCAACATGTGATGGAGAATCAGAAAAAGCAAAGCAATTCAATATTTTGATGCTTTGATATCAGAAAAATTTTAAATTACTCGGAATAAACTGGTAAGTATTGCAATAGAACAAAATGAATTCAGTAATTATTCCAACATGTGATAGACAATCAGAAAAAGCAAAGCGATTCAATATTTTGATGCTTTGATAACAGATAATTTTAAATTACTCGGCAATAAATTGGTAAGTATAGCAATAGAGAAAAATGAATGCAGTAATTATTGCAACATGTGATGGTTAATCACAAAAACCAAAAGCGATTCAATATTTTGATGCTTTGATAACAACAGAAAATTTTAAATTACTCGGCAATAAACTGGTTAGTAATGCAATAGAGAAAAAATGAATTCAGTTCAGTAATTATTCCAACATAAGATGGACAATCAGAAAAAGCAAAGCAATTCATTTTTTTGATGCTTTGATAACAGATAATTTTAAAATAGTTGGCAATAAACTAGTAAGTATTGCAATAGAGAAAAATGAATTCTGTAATTATTCCAACATGTGATGGAGAATCGGAAAAAGCAAAGCGATTCAATATTTTGATGCTTTGATAACAAGATAATTTTAAAATATTTAGCAAGAAGCTAGTAAGTATTGCAATAGAGGAAAATGAATTCAGTAATTATTCCAACATGTGATGGAGAATCGGAAAAAGCAAAGCGATTCAATATTGTGATGCTTTGATAACATATAATTTTAAATTACTCGGCAATAAATTGGTAAGTATAGCAATAGAGAAAAATGAATTCAGTAATTATTGCAACATGTGATGGACAATCAGAAAAAGCAAAGCGATTCACTATTTTGATGCTTTGATAACAGATAATTTTAAATTACTCGGCAATAAACTGGTAAGTATTGCAATAGAACAAAATGAATTCAGTAATTATTCCAACATGTGATGAACAATCAGAAAAAGCAAGCAAACATAAAATTTTACATTACTCGGCAATAAACTGGCTAGTAATGCAATAGAGGCAAATGAATTCAGTAATTATACCAACATGTGATGGACAACCAGAAAAAGCAATGCAATTCATTATTTTGATGCTTGATAACAGATAATTTTAAAATATTTGGCAAGAAGCTAGTAAGTATTGCAATAGAGGAAAATTAATTCAGTAATTATTCCAACATGTGATGGACAATCACAAAAAGCAAAGCGATTCAATATTTTGATGCTTTGATAACAGATAATTTTAAAATATTTGGCAATAAGCTAGTAAGTAGTAATATGCAATAGAGGAAAATGTATTCAGTAATTATTCCAACATGTGATGGAGAATCGGAAAAAGCAAAGCGATTCAATATTTTGATGCTTTGATAACAACGAAAATTTAATTAACTCGGCAATAAACTGGTTAGTAATGCAATAGAGGAAAATGAATTCAGTAATTATTCCAACATGTGATGGACAATCAGAAAAAGTAAAGCGATTCAATATTTTGATGCTTTGATAACAGAAAATTTTAAATTACTCGGCAATAACCTGTTAAGTATTGCAATAGAGGAAAATTAATTCAGTAATTATTCCAACATGTGATGGAGAATCGGAAAAAGCAAAGCGATTCAATATGTTGATGCTTTGATAACAACGAAAATTTTAAATTACTCGGCAATAAATTGGTAAGTATTGCAATAGAGGAAAATGAATTCAGTAATTATTCCAACATGTGATGGAGAATCGGAAAAAGCAAAGCGATTCAATATTTTGATGCATTGATAACAACGGAAAATTTTAAATTACTCGGCAATAAACTGGTTAGTAATGCAATAGAGGAAAATGAATTCAGTAATTATTCCAACATGTGATGGACAATCAGAAAAAGAAAAGCGATTCAATATTTTGATGCTTTGATAACAGAAAATTTTAAAATATTTGGCAATAAGCTAGTAAGTATTGCAATAGAGGAAAATTAATTCAGTAATTATTCCAACATGTGATGGAAAATCAGAAAAAGCAAAGCGATTCAATATGTTGATGCTTTGATAACAACAGAAAATTTTAAATTACTCGGCAATAAACTGGTAAGTATTGCAATAGAGGAAAATGAATTCAGTAATTATTCCAACATGTGATGGAGAATCGGAAAAAGCAAAGCGATTCAATATTTTGATGCATTGATAACAACGGAAAATTTTAAATTTCTCGGCAATAAACTGGTTAGTAATGCAATAGAGGAAAATGAATTCAGTAATTATTCCAACATGTGATGGACAATCAGAAAAAGTAAAGCGATTCAATATTTTGATGCTTTGATAACAGAAAATTTTAAATTACTCGGCAATAAATTGGTAAGTATAGCAATAGAGAAAAATGAATTCAGTAATTATTGCAACATGTGATGGACAATCACAAAAAGCAAAGCGATTCAATATTTTGATGCTTTGATAACAGATAATTTTAAAATATTTGGCAATAAGCTAGTAAGTATTGCAATAGAGGAAAATGAATTCAGTAATTATTCCAACATGTGATGGAGAATCAGAAAAAGCAAAGCGATTCAATATGTTGATGCTTTGATAACAGAATATTTTTAAATTACTTGGCAATAAACTGGTGAGTAATTTCAATAGAGGAAAATGAATTCAGTAATTATTCCAACATGTGATGGAAAATCGGAAAAAACAAAGCGATTCAATATTTTGATGCTTTGATAACAACAGAAAATTTTAAATTACTCGGCAATAAACTGGTTAGTAATGCAATAGAGGAAAATGAATTCAGTAATTATTCCAACATGTGATGGACAATCAGAAAAAGTAAAGCGATTCAATATTTTGATGCTTTGATAACAACAGAAAATTTTAAATTACTCGGCAATAAACTAGTAAGTATTGCAATAGAGCAAAATGAATTCAGTAATTATTGCAACATGTGATGGACAATCAGAAAAAAGCAAAGCGATTCAATATTTTGATGCTTTGATAACAGCAAAATTTTAAAATACTTGGCAATAAGCTAGTAAGTATTGCAATAGAGGAAAATGAATTCAGTAATTATTCCAACATGTGATGGAGAATCAGAAAAAGCAAAGCGATTCAATATTTTGATGCTTTGATAACAACAGAAAATTTTAAATTACTCGGCAATAAACTAGTAAGTATTGCAATAGAGAAAAATGAATTCAGTAATTATTCCAACATGTGATGGACAATCAGAAAAAGCAAAGCGATTCAATATTTTGATGCTTTGATAACATAAAATTTTAAATTACTCGGCAATAAATTGGTAAGTATTGCAATAGAGGAAAATGAATTCAGTAATTATTGCAACATGTGATGGACAATCACAAAAAGCAAAGCGATTCACTATTTTGATGCTTTGATAACAACAGAAAATTTTAAATTACTCGGGAATAATCTGGTAAGTATTGTAATAGAGAAAAATGAATTCAGTAATTATTCCAAATTGTGATGGACAATCAGAAAAAGCAAAGCAATTCAATATTTTGATGCTTTGATAACAGAAAAATTTTAAATTACTCGGGAATAAACTGGTAAGTATTGCAATAGAGACAAAATCAATTCAGTAATTATTCCAACATGTGATGGACGCGATTCAATATTTTGATGCTTTGATAACAGAAAATTTTAAATTACTCGGCAATAAATTGGTAAGTATAGCAATAGAGAAAAATGAATTCAGTAATTATTGCAACATGTGATGGACAATCAGAAAAAGCAAAGCGATTCACTATTTTGATGCTTTGATAACAGATAATTTTAAAATTATTTGGCAATAAGGTAAGTAAGTATTGCAATAGAGGAAAATGAATTCAGTAATTATTCCAACATGTGATGGACAATCAGAAAAAGCAAAGCAATTCAATATTTTGATGCTTTGATAACAGAATAATTTTAAATTACTCGGGAATAAACTGGTAAGTATTGCAATAGAACAAAATGAATTCAGTAATTATTCCAACATGTGATGGACAATCAGAAAAAGTAAAGCGATTCAATATTTTGATGCTTTGATAACAAGAAAATTTTAAATTACTCGGCAATAAATTGGTAAGTATAGCAATAGAGAAAAATGAATTCAGTAATTATTGCAACATGTGATGGACAATCACAAAAAGCAAAGCGATTCAATATTTTGATGCTTTGATAACAACAGAAAATTTTAAATTACTCGGCAATAAACTAGTAAGTATTGCAATAGAGGAAAATTAATTCAGTAATTATTCCAACATGTGATGGACAATCAGAAAAAGCAAAGCGATTCAATATTTTGATGCTTTGATAACAGATAATTTTAAAATATTTGGCAATAATCTAGTAAGTATTGCAATAGAGGAAAATGAATTCAGTAATTATTCCAACATGTGATGGAGAATCAGAAAAAGCAAAGCGATTCAATATTTTGATGCTTTGATAACAACAGAAAATTTTAAATTACTCGGCAATAAACTGGTTAGTAATGCAATAGAGGAAAATGAATTCAGTAATTATTGCAACATGTGATGGACAATCAGAAAAAGCAAAGCGATTCATTATTTTGATGCTTTGATAACAACAGATAATTTTAAATTACTCGGCAATAAACTGGTTAGTAATGCAATAGAGGAAAATGAATTCAGTAATTATTCCAACATGTGATGGACAATCAGAAAAAAGCAAAGCGATTCAATATTTTGATGCTTTGATAACAGAAAAATTTTAAATTACTCGGGAATAAACTGGTAAGTATTGCAATAGAACAAAATGAATTCAGTAATTATTCCAACATGTGATGGACAATCAGAAAAAGCAAAGCGATTCAATATTTTGATGCTTTGATAACAGATAATTTTAAAATATTTGGCAATAAGCTAGTAAGTATTGCAATAGAGGAAAATGAATTCAGTAATTATTCCAACATGTGATGGAGAATCGGAAAAAGCAAAGCGATTCAATATTTTGATGCTTTGATAACAACGGAAAATTTTAAATTACTCGGCAATAAACTGGTTAGTAATGCAATAGAGGAAAATGAATTCAGTAATTATTCCAACATGTGATGGACAATCAGAAAAAGTAAAGCGATTCAATATTTTGATGCTTTGATAACAGAAAATTTTAAATTACTCGGCAATAAATTGGTAAGTATAGCAATAGAGAAAAATGAATTCAGTAATTATTGCAACATGTGATGGACAATCAGAAAAAGCAAAGCGATTCAATATTTTGATGCTTTGATAACAACAGAAAATTTTAAATTACTCGGCAATAAACTAGTAAGTATTGCAATAGAGGAAAATTAATTCAGTAATTATTCCAACATGTGATGGACAATCAGAAAAAGCAAAGCGATTCAATATTTTGATGCTTTGATAACAGATAATTTTAAATTACTCGGCAATAAATTGGTAAGTATAGCAATAGAGAAAAATGAATTCAGTAATTATTGCAACATGTGATGGACAATCAGAAAAAGCAAAGCGATTCACTATTTTGATGCTTTGATAACAGATAATTTTAAAATATTTGGCAATAAGCTAGTAAGTATTGCAATAGAGGAAAATGAATTCAGTAATTATTTCAACATGTGATGGACAATCAGAAAAAGCAAAGCAATTCAATATTTTGATGCTTTGATAACAAAAAAATTTTAAATTACTCGGGAATAAACTGGTAAGTATTGCAATAGAACAAAATGAATTCAGTAATTATTCCAACATGTGATGGACAATCAGAAAAAAGCAAAGCGAATCAATATTTTGATGCTTTGATAACAGAAAATTTTAAATTACTCGGCAATAAATTGGTAAGTATAACAATAGAGAAAAATGAATTCAGTAATTATTGCAACATGTGATGGACAATCACAAAAAGCAAAGCGATTCAATATTTTGATGCTTTGATAACAACAGAAAATTTTAAATTACTCGGCAATAAACTAGTAAGTATTGCAATAGAGGAAAATTAATTCAGTAATTATTCCAACATGTGATGAACAATCAGAAAAAGCAAGCAAAAACAGAAAATTTTAAAATACTCGGCAATAAACTAGTAAGTATTACAATAGAGGAAAATTAATTCAGTAATTATTCCAAATAGTGATGGAGAATCAGAAAAAGCAAAGCGATTCAATATGTTGATGCTTTAATAACAGAAAATTTTAAATTAATCGGCTAAATTGGTAAGTATTGCAATATAGGAAAATGAATTCAGTAATTATTCCAACATGTGATGAACAATCAGAAAAAGCAAAGCAATTCATTATTTTGATGCTTTGATAACAGATAATTTTAAAATATTTGGCAAGAAGCTAGTAAGTATTGCAATAGAGGAAAATGAATTCAGTAATTATTCCAACATGTGATGGAGAATCAGAAAAAGCAAAGCGATTCAATATTTTGATGCTTTGATAACAACAGAAAATTTTAAATTACTCGGCAATAACCTGTTAAGTAATGCAATAGAGGAAAATGAATTCAGTAATTATTCCAACATGTGATGGACAATCAGCAAAAGCAAAGCGATTCTATATTTTGATGCTTTGATAACAGAATATTTTAAAATATTTGGCAATAAGCTAGTAAGTATTGCAATAGAGGAAAATTAATTCAGTAATTATTCCAAATAGTGATGGAGAATCAGAAAAAGCAAAGCGATTCAATATGTTGATGCTTTGATAACAACAGAAAATTTTAAATTACTCGGCTAAATTGGTAAGTATTGCAATAGAGGAAAATGAATTCAGTAATTATTCCAACATGTGATGGACAATCAGAAAAAGCAAAGCGATTCACTATTTTGATGCTTTGATAACAAGATAATTTTAAAATATTTGGCAATAAGCTAGTAGTATTGCAATAGAGGAAAATTAATTCAGTAATTATTCCAACATGTGATGGAGAATCAGAAAAAGCAAAGCGATTCAATATTTTGATGCTTTGATAACAACAGAAAATTTTAAATTACTCGGCTAAATTGGTAAGTATTGCAATAGAGGAAAATGAATTCAGTAATTATTCCAACATGAGATGAACAATCAGAAAAAGCAAAGCGATTCACTATTTTGATGCTTTGATAACAGATAATTTTTAAATATTTGGCAATAAGCTAGTAAGTATTGCAATAGAGGAAAATGAATTCAGTAATTATTCCAACATGTGATGGAGAATCAGAAAAAGCAAAGCGATTCAATATTTTGATGCTTTGATAACAACAGAAAATTTTAAATTACTCGGCAATAAACTGGTTAGTAATGCAATAGAGGAAAATGAATTCAGTAATTATTGCAACATGTGATGGACAATCAGAAAAAGCAAAGCGATTCACTATTTTGATGCTTTGATAACAACAGATAATTTTAAATTACTCGGCAATAAACTGGTTAGTAATGCAATAGAGGAAAATGAATTCAGTAATTATTCCAACATGTGATGGACAATCAGAAAAAGCAAAGCAATTCAATATTTTGATGCTTTGATAACAACAGAAAATTTTAAATTACTCGGGAATAAACTGGTAAGTATTGCAATAGAACAAAATCAATTCAGTAATTATTCCAAAATGTGATGGACAATTAAAAAAAGCAAAGCGATTCAATATTTTGATGCTTTGATAACAGATAATTTTAAAATATTTGGCAATAAGCTAGTAAGTAGTAAGTATTGCAATAGAGGAAAATGAATTCAGTAATTATTCCAACATGTGATGGAGAATCGGAAAAAGCAAAGCGATTCAATATTTTGATGCTTTGATAACAACAGAAAATTTTAAATTACTCGGCAATAACCTGTTAAGTAATGCAATAGAGGAAAATGAATTCAGTAATTATTCCAACATGTTATGGAGAATCAGAAAAAGCAAAGCGATTCACTATTTTGATGCTTTGATAACAACAGAAAATTTTAAATTACTCGGCAATAAACTGGTTAGTAATGCAATAGAGGAAAATGTATTCAGTAATTATTCCAACATGTGATGGAGAATCGGAAAAAGCAAAGCGATTCAATATTTTTATGCTTTGATAACAACGGAAAATTTTAAATTACTCGGCAATAAACTGGTTAGTAATGCAATAGAGGAAAATGAATTCAGTAATTATTCCAACATGTGATGGACAATCAGAAAAAGTAAAGCGAATCAATATTTTGATGCTTTGATAACAGAAAATTTTAAATTACTCGGAAATAAATTGGTAAGTATAGCAATAGAGAAAAATGAATTCAGTAATTATTGCAACATGTGATGGACAATCACAAAAAGCAAAGCGATTCAATATTTTGATGCTTTGATAACAACAGAAAATTTTAAATTACTCGGCAATAAACTAGTAAGTATTGCAATAGAGGAAAATTAATTCAGTAATTATTCCAACATGTGATGGAGAATCAGAAAAAGCAAAGCGATTCAATATGTTGATGCTTTGATAACAGAAAATTTTAAATTACTCGGCAATAAATTGGTAAGTATTGCAATAGAGGAAAATGAATTCAGTAATTATTCCAACATGTGATGCACAATTAGAAAAAGCAAACCAATTCAATATTTTGATGCTTTGATATCAGAAAAATTTTAAATTACTCGGGAATAAACTGGTAAGTATTGCAATAGAACAAAATGAATTCAGTAATTATTCCAAAATGTGATGGACAATCAGAAAAAGTAAAGCGAATCAATATTTTGATGCTTTGATAACAGAAAATTTTAAATTACTCGGCAATAAATTGGTAAGTATAGCAATAGAGAAAAATGAATTCAGTAATTATTGCAACATGTGATGGACAATCAGAAAAAGCAAAGCGATTCACTATTTTGATGCTTTGATAACAGATAATTTTAAAATATTTGGCAATAAGCTAG
Source organism: Drosophila mojavensis (assembly GCF_018153725.1). Classification (NCBI taxonomy): domain Eukaryota; kingdom Metazoa; phylum Arthropoda; class Insecta; order Diptera; family Drosophilidae; genus Drosophila; species Drosophila mojavensis. The sequence continues at coordinate 67,326 of NW_025318912.1, read as the reverse complement.
TAAGTATTGCAATAGAGGAAAATGAATTCAGTAATTATTCCAACATGTGATGGAGAATCAGAAATAGCAAAGCGATTCAATATTTTGATGCTTTGATAACAACAGAAAGTTTTAAATTACTCGGCAATAAACTGGTTAGTAATGCAATAGAGGAAAATGAATTCAGTAATTATTGCAACATGTGATGGACAATCACAAAAAGCAAAGCGATTCACTATTTTGATGCTTTGATAACAAAAAAAATTTTAAATTACTCGGGAATAAACTGGTAAGTATTACAATAGAACAAAATCAATTCAGTAATTTTTCCAACATGTGATGGACAATTAGAAAAAGCAAAGCGATTCAATATTTTGATGCTTTGATAACATATAATTTTAAATTACTCGGCAATAAATTGGTAAGCATAGCAATAGAGAAAAATGAATTCAGTAATTATTGCAAAATGTGATGGACAATCAGAAAAAGCAAAGCGATTCACTATTTTGATGCTTTGATAAAAGATAATTTTAAAATATTTGGCAATAAGCTAGTAAGTATTGCAATAGAGGAAAATGAATTAAGTAATTATTCCAACATGTGATGGAGAATCAGAAATAGCAAAGCGATTCAATATTTTGATGCTTTGATAACAACAGAAAGTTTTAAATTACTCGGCAATAAACTGGTTAGTAATGCAATAGAGGAAAATGAATTCAGTAATTATTGCAACATGTGATGGACAATCACAAGAAGCAAAGCGATTCACTATTTTGATGCTTTGATAACAACAGATAATTTTAAATTACTCGGCAATAAACTGGTTAGTAATGCAATAGAGGAAAATGAATTCAGTAATTATTCCAACATGTGATGGACAATCAGAAAAAGCAAAGCAATTCAATATTTTGATGCTTTGATAACAAAAAAAATTTTAAATTACTCGGGAATAAACTGGACAAGTATTGCAATAGAACAAAAATCAATTCAGTAATTATTCCAACATGTGATGGACAATTAGAAAAAGCAAAGCGATTTAATATTTTGATGCTTTGATAACAGATAATTTTAAAATATTTGGCAATAAGCTAGTAAGTATTGCAATAGAGGAAAATGAATTCAGTAATTATTCCAACATGTGATGGAGAATCGGAAAAAGCAAAGCGATTCAATATTTTGATGCTTTGATAACAACGGAAAATTTTAAATTACTCGGCAATAAACTGGTTAGTAATGCAATAGAGGAAAATGAATTCAGTAATTATTCCAACATGTGATGGACAATCAGAAAAAGAAAAGCGATTCAATATGTTGATGCTTTGATAACAGAAAATTTTAAATTACTCGGCAATAAATTGGTAAGTATAGCAATAGAGAAAAATGAATTCAGTAATTATTGCAACATGTGATGGACAATCACAAAAAGCAAAGCGATTCAATATTTTGATGCTTTGATAACAACAGAAAATTTTATATTACTCGGCAATAAACTGGTTAGTAATGCAATAGAGGAAAATGAATTCAGTAATTATTCCAACATGTGATGGACAATCAGAAAAAGCAAAGCAATTCAATATTTTGATGCTTTGATAACAGAAAAATTTTAAATTACTCGGGAATAAACTGGTAAGTATTGCAATAGAACAAAATCAATTCAGTAATTGTTCCAACATGTGATGGACAATTAGAAAAAGCAAAGCGATTTAATATTTTGATGCTTTGATAACAGATAATTTTAAAATATTTGGCAATAAGCTAGTAAGTAGTAGGTATTGCAATAGAGGAAAATGAATTCAGTAATTATTCCAACATGTGATGGAGAATCGGACAAATCAAAGCGATTCAATATTTTGATGCTTTGATAACAACGGAAAATTTTAAATTACTCGGCAATAAACTGGTTAGTAATGCAATAGAGGAAAATGAATTCAGTAATTATTCCAACATGTGATGAACAATCAGAAAAAGCAAAGCGATTCACTATTTTGATGCTTTGATAACAGATAATTTTAAAATATTTGGCAATAAGCTAAGTAAGTATTGCAATAGAGGAAAATGAATTCAGTAATTATTCCAACATGTGATGAACAATCAGAAAAAGCAAAGCGATTCAATATTTTGATGCTTTGATAACAGATAATTTTAAAATACTTGGCAATAAGCTAGTAAGTATTGCAATAGAGGAAAATGAATTCAGTAATTATTCCAACATGTGATGGAGAATCGGAAAAAGCAAAGCGATTCAATATGTTGATGCTTTGATAACAGAATATTTTAAATTACTAGGCTAAAATTGGTAAGTAATTTAATAGAGGAAAATGAATTCAGTAATTATTTCAACATGTGATGGAAAATCGGAAAAAGCAACATGTGATGGAGAATCGGAAAAAGCAAAGCGATTCAATATTTTAATGCTTTGATAACAACAGAAAACTTTAAATTACTCGGCAATAAACTGGTTAGTAATGCAATAGAGGAAAATAAATTCAGTAATTATTCCAACATGTGATGGACAATCAGAAAAAGCAAAGCAATTCAATATTTTGATGCTTTGATATCAGAAAAAATTTTAAATTACTCGGGAATAAACTGGTAAGTATTGCAATAGAACAAAATGAATTCAGTAATAATTCAAATTGTGATGGACAATCAGAAAAAGCAAAGCGATTCAATATGTTGATGCTTTGATAACAGATAATTTTAAAATACTTGGCAATAAGCTAGTAAGTATTGCAATAGAGGAAAATGAATTCAGTAATTATTCCAACATGTGATGGAGAATCGGAAAAAGCAAAGCGATTCAATATTTTGATGCTTTGATAACAACAGAAAATTTTAAATTACTCGGCAATAAACTAGTAAGTATTGCAATAGAGAAAAATGAATTCAGTAATTATTCCAACATGTGATGAACAATCAGAAAAAGCAAAGCGATTCAATATTTTGATGCTTTGATAACATAAAATTTTAAATTACTCGGCAATAAATTGGTAAGTATTGCAATAGAGGAAAATGAATTCAGTAATTATTGCAACATGTGATGGACAATCACAAAAAGCAAAGCGATTCGCTATTTTGATGCTTTGATAACAACAGAAAATTTTAAATTACTCGGGAATAATCTGGTAAGTATTGTAATAGAACAAAATGAATTCAGTAATTATTCCAACATGTGATGGAGAATCGGAAAAAGCAAAGCGATTCAATATTTTGATGCTTTGATAACAGATAATTTTAAAATATTTGGCCATAAGCTAGTAAGTATTGCAATAGAGGAAAATGAATTCAGTAATTATTCCAACATGTGATGGAGAATCGGAAAAAGCAAAGCGATTCAATATTTTGATGCTTTGATAACAACAGAAAATTTTAAATTACTCGGCAATAAACTAGTAAGTATTGCAATAGAGAAAAATGAATTCAGTAATTATTGCAACATGTGAGGACAATCAGAAAAAGCAATGCAATTCATTATTTTGATGCTTTGATAACAGATAATTTTAAAATATTTGGCAAGAAGCTAGTAAGTATTGCAATAGAGGAAAATGAATTCAGTAAGTATTCCAACATGTGATGGAGAATCGGAAAAAGCAAAGCGATTCAATATTTTGATGCTTTGATAACAGAATATTTTAAATTACTAGGCTAAAATAGGTAAGTAATTTAATAGAGGAAAATTAATTCAGTAATTATTTCAACATGTGATGGACAATCAGAAAAAGCAAAGCGATTCAATATGTTGATGCTTTGATAACAGATAATTTTAAAATACTTGGCAATAAGCTAGTAAGTATTGCAATAGGGGGAAATTAATTCAGTAATTATTCCAACATGTGATGGAGAATCGGAAAAAGCAAAGCGATTCAATATTTTGATGCTTTGATAACAACAGAAAATTTTAAATTACTCGGCAATAAACTAGTAAGTATTGCAATAGAGAAAAATGAATTCAGTAATTATTCCAACATGTGATGAACAATCAGAAAAAGCAAAGCGATTCAATATTTTGATGCTTTGATAACATAAAATTTTAAATTACTCGGCAATAAATTGGTAAGTATTGCAATAGAGGAAAATGAATTCAGTAATTATTGCAACATGTGATGGACAATCACAAAAAGCAAAGCGATTCACTATTTTGATGCTTTGATAACAACAGAAAATTTTAAATTACTCGGGAATAAACTGGTAAGTATTGTAATAGAACAAAATGAATTCAGTAATTATTCCAACATGTGATGGAATATTAGAAAAAGTAAAGCGATTCAATATTTTGATGCTTTGATAACACATAATTTTAAAATATTTGGCCATAAGCTAGTAAGTATTGCGATAGAGGAAAATGAATTCAGTAATTATTCCAACATGTGATGGAGAATCGGAAAAAGCAAAGCGATTCAATATTTTGATGCTTTGATAACAACAGAAAATTTTAAATTACTCGGCAATAAACTAGTAAGTATTGCAATAGAGAAAAATGAATTCAGTAATTATTGCAACATGTGATGGACAATCAGAAAAAGCAATTCAATTCATTATTTTGATGCTTTGATAACAGATAATTTTAAAATATTTGGCAAGAAGCTAGTAAGTATTGCAATAGAGGAAAATGAATTCAGTAATTATTGCAACATGTGATGGACAATCACAAAAAGCAAAGCGATTCAATATTTTGATGCTTTGATAACAACAGAAAATTTTACATTACTCGGCAATAACCTGTTAAGTAATACAATAGAGGAAAATGAATTCAGTAATTATTCCAACATGTGATGAACAATCAGAAAAAGCAAAGCGATTCAATATTTTGATGCTTTGATAACAACAGAAAATTTTACATTACTCGGCAATAAACTGGCTAGTAATGCAATAAAGGCAAATGAATTCAGTAATTATTCCAACATGTGATGGAGAATCGGAAAAAGCAAAGCGATTCAATATGTTGATGCTTTGATAACAGAATATTTTAAATTACTAGGCTAAAATTGGTAAGTAATTTAATAGAGGAAAATGAATTCAGTAATTATTTCAACATGTGATGGAAAATCGGAAAAAGCAAAGCGATTCAATATTTTGATGCTTTGATAACAACAGAAAATTTTAAATTACTCGGCAATAAACTGGTTAGTAATGCAATAGAGGAAAATGAATTCAGTAATTATTCCAACATGTGATGGACAATCAGAAAAAGCAAAGCAATTCAATATTTTGATGCTTTGATATCAGAAAAATTTTAAATTACTCGGGAATAAACTGGTAAGTATTGCAATATAACAAAATGAATTCAGTAATAATTCAAATTGTGATGGACAATCAGAAAAAGCAAAGCGATTCAATATGTTGATGCTTTGATAACAGATAATTTTAAAATACTTGGCAATAAGCTAGTAAGTATTGCAATAGAGGAAAATGAATTCAGTAATTATTCCAACATGTGATGGAGAATCGGAAAAAGCAAAGCGATTCAATATTTTGATGCTTTGATAACAACAGAAAATTTTAAATTACTCGGCAATAAACTAGTAAGTATTGCAATAGAGAAAAATGAATTCAGTAATTATTCCAACATGTGATGAACAATCAGAACAAGTAAGAAAATTCTAGTCGAGAGTGCTCGACTAGATACTACCCTGAACCCAACAAATAAAAATGCTCATTTAGTATGGCTGAAATTTCAATTTCGATGTATTTAAAAATATAAATAAAATAGCAAACTCATTTAATAAAATATAAAAATTTTTTAAAAATAAAAAAAAAATTAATAAGTTGTATTTATTCCGGCTTCGAACCGCGACTTCTCGATCGAGCGTCATGCAGCTAACACACTAGGCCACCTCACTCATGCTAGTGGCGCTGGCAAAACTCAAATAGATTCACTGCTGCAGCGCCATCTACCAAAACTAAACGAAACTAACTGCTGATGTGATTCTAAGAATCTGCTAGAATAACCGAACTATTAAAAACGCACATAAAGTATAGTTAAAATTTCAATTTCGGTGTATTTAAAAATATAAATTAAATAGAAAACTCATTTATGAAAATATAAAAATATTTTGAAACAATTAAAAAAAAATTAACATCAGCTGCATCTACCGGGATTCGAACCGCGACTTCTCGATCGAGCGTCATGCAGCTAACGCACTAGGCCACCCCACTCCTGCTGGTGGCGCTGGCAAAACTCAAATAGATTCACTGTTGCTGCGCCATCTACCAAATCTAAACGAAACTAACAGCTGATGTGATTCAACGAATGTTTTTGTTGTAGCTGCTGCACGTGCTTTTGTTAATTGGCCAAATATTTGAATATTTTTTATTAATTTTTGACTGAACGGAATTTAATGAAACTTTCGGCATATGATCTACATATTATATTGAATATTTGAGAAATTTAAAAAAAAGAAAAATCATTCACAATTAGCTATAGTGGCATCTGACTTAAACTTGAATGTTTTTACTCGATAAAAACATAACGGGATGATTTATCGAATTTCAAAAAAGCAAACTTGACGTCCGCGCAGTATATACGGTCATATTTAAAAAAAAATTGAAGTCTCTAGCTCTTATATCTTCGGAAATCGACGCGTTCAAAAATACGGACAGACGGACAGACGGACAGACAAGACAGACAGACGGACAGGGCCAAATCGACTCAGCTCGTCGCCCTGATCAAGAATATATATACTTTGTGGGGTCTGCCACGCCTCCTTCTGCCTGTTACATACATTTCAACAAAACCATTATACCCTGATTTCCCATTTTCAATGGGTTCAGGGTATAAAAAGCAAAGCGATTCACTATTTTGATGCTTTGATAACATAAAATTTTAAATTACTCGGCAATAAATTGGTAAGTATTGCAATAGAGGAAAATGAATTCAGTAATTATTGCAACATGTGATGGACAATCACAAAAAGCAAAGCGATTCACTATTTTGATGCTTTGATAACAACAGAAAATTTTAAATTACTCGGGAATAATCTGGTAAGTATTGTAATAGAACAAAATGAATTCAGTAATTATTCCAAATTGTGATGGACAATCAGAAAAAGCAAAGCAATTCAATATTTTGATGCTTTGATAACAGAAAAATTTTAAATTACTCGGGAATAAACTGGTAAGTATTGCAATAGAACAAAATCAATTCAGTAATTATTCCAACATGTGATGGACAATCAAAAAAGCGATTCAATATTTTGATGCTTTGATAACAGAAAATTTTAAATTACTCGGCAATAAATTGGTAAGTATAGAAATAGAGAAAAATGAATTCAGTTATTATTGCAACATGTGATGGACAATCAGAAAAAGCAAAGCGATTCACTATTTTGATGCTTTGATAACAGATAATTTTAAAATATTTGGCAATAAGGTAGTAAGTATTGCAATAGAGGAAAATGAATTCAGTAATTATTCCAACATGTGATGGACAATCAGAAAAAGCAAACCAATTCAATATTTTGATGCTTTGATATCAGAATAATTTTAAATTACTCGGGAATAAACTGGTAAGTATTGCAATAGAACAAAATGAATTCAGTAATTATTCCAAATTGTGATGGACAATCAGAAAAAGTAAAGCGAATCAATATTTTGATGCTTTGATAACAGAAAATTTTAAATTACTCGGCAATAAATTGGTAAGTATAGCAATAGAGAAAAATGAATTCAGTAATTATTGCTACATGTGATGGACAATCACAAAAAGCAAAGCGATTCAATATTTTGATGCTTTGATAACAACGGAAAATTTTAAATTACTCGGCAATAAACTGGTTAGTAATGCAATAGAGGAAAATGAATTCAGTAATTATTCCAACATGTGATGGACAATCAGAAAAAGTAAAGCGATTCAATATTTGATGCTTTGATAACAGAAAATTTTAAATTACTCGGCAATAAATTGGTAAGTATAGCAATAGAGAAAAATGAATTCAGTAATTATTGCAACATGTGATGGACAATCACAAAAAGCAAAGCGATTCAATATTTTGATGCTTTGATAACAACAGAAAATTTTATATTACTCGGCAATAAACTGGTTAGTAATGCAATAGAGGAAAATGAATTCAGTAATTATTCCAACATGTGATGGACAATCAGAAAAAGCAAAGCAATTCAATATTTTGATGCTTTGATAACAGAAAAATTTTAAATTACTCGGGAATAAACTGGTAAGTATTGCAATAGAACAAAATCAATTCAGTAATTATTCCAACATGTGATGGACAATTAGAAAAAGCAAAGCGATTTAATATTTTGATGCTTTGATAACAGATAATTTTAAAATATTTGGCAATAAGCTAGTAAGTAGTAAGTATTGCAATAGAGGAAAATGAATTCAGTAATTATTCCAACATGTGATGGAGAATCGGAAAAAGCAAAGCAATTCAATATTTTGATGCTTTGATAACAGAAAAATTTTAAATTACTCGGGAATAAACTGGTAAGTATTGCAATAGAACAAAATCAATTCAGTAATTATTCCAACATGTGATGGACAATTAGAAAAAGCAAAGCGATTTAATATTTTGATGCTTTGATAACAGATAATTTTAAAATATTTGGCAATAAGCTAGTAAGTAGTAAGTATTGCAATAGAGGAAAATGAATTCAGTAATTATTCCAACATGTGATGGACAATCAGAAAAAGTAAAGCGATTCAATATTTTGATGCTTTGATAACAGAAAATTTTAAATTACTCGGCAATAAATTGGTAAGTATAGCAATAGAGAAAAATGAATTCAGTAATTATTGCAACATGTGATGGACAATCACAAAAAGCAAAGCGATTCAATATTTTGATGCTTTGATAACAACAGAAAATTTTATATTACTCGGCAATAAACTAGTAAGTATTGCAATAGAGGAAAATTAATTCAGTAATTATTCCAACATGTGATGAACAATCAGAAAAATCAAAGCGATTCAATATTTTGATGCTTTGATAACATATAATTTTAAATTACTCGGCAATAAATTGGTAAGTATAGCAATAGAGAAAAATGAATTCAGTAATTATTGCAACATGTGATGGACAATCAGAAAAAGCAAAGCGATTCACTATTTTGATGCTTTGATAACAGATAATTTTAAAATATTTGGCAATAAGCTAGTAAGTATTGCAATAGAGGAAAATAAATTCAGTAATTATTCCAACATGTGATGGAGAATCGGAAAAAGCAAAGCGATTCAATATTGTGATGCTTTGATAACAACAGAAAATTTTAAATTACTGTTAAGTAATGCAATAGAGGAAAATGAATTCAGTAATTATTCCAACATGTGATGGACAATCAGAAAAAGCAAAGCGATTCAATATTTTGATGCTTTGATAACAGAATATTTTAAAATATTTGGCAATAAGCTAGTAAGTATTGCAATAGAGGAAAATTAATTCAGTAATTATTCCAACATGTGATGGAGAATCAGAAAAAGCAAAGCGATTCAATATTTTGATGCTTTGATAACAGAAAATTTTAAATTACTCGGCTAAATTGGTAAGTATTGCAATAGAGGAAAATGAATTCAGTAATTATTCCAACATGTGATGAACAATCAGAAAAAGCAAAGCGATTCACTATTTTGATGCTTTGATAAAAGATAATTTTAAAATATTTGGCAATAAGCTAGTAAGTATTGCAATAGAGGAAAATGAATTCAGTAATTATTCCAACATGTGATGGAGAATCAGAAAAAGCAAAGCGATTCAATATTTTGATGCTTTGATAACAACAGAAAATTTTAAATTACTCGGCAATAAACTTGGTAAGTATTGCAATAGAGGAAAATGAATTCAGTAATTATTCCAACATGTGATGAACAATCAGAAAAAGCAAAGCGATTCACTATTTTGATGCTTTGATAACAAAGATAATTTTAAATATTTGGCAATAATCTAGTAAGTATTGCAATAGAGGAAAATGAATTCAGTAATTATTCCAACATGTGATGGAGAATCAGAAAAAGCAAAGCGATTCAATATTTTGATGCTTTGATAACAACAGAAAATTTTAAATTACTCGGCAATAAACTGGTTAGTGATGCAATAGAGGAAAATGTATTCAGTAATTATTCCAACATGTGATGGAGAATCGGAAAAAGCAAAGCGATTCAATATTTTTATGCTTTGATAACAACGGAAAATTTTAAATTACTCGGCAATAAACTGGTTAGTAATGCAATAGAGGAAAATGAATTCAGTAATTATTCCAACATGTGATGGACAATCAGAAAAAGTAAAGCGATTCAATATTTTGATGCTTTGATAACAGAAAATTTTAAATTACTCGGCAATAAATTGGTAAGTATAGCAATAGAGAAAAATGAATTCAGTAATTATTGCAACATGTGATGGACAATCACAAAAAGCAAAGCGATTCAATATTTTGATGCTTTGATAACAACAGAAAATTTTAAATTACTCGGCAATAAACTAGTAAGTATTGCAATAGAGGAAAATTAATTCAGTAATTATTCCAACATGTGATGGAGAATCAGAAAAAGCAAAGCGATTCAATATTTTGATGCTTTGATAACAGAAAATTTTAAATTACTCGGCAATAAATTGGTAAGTATTGCAATAGAGGAAAATGAATTCAGTAATTATTCCAACATGTGATGCACAATTAGAAAAAGCAAATCAATTCAATATTTTGATGCTTTGATAACAGATAATTTTAAAATATTTGGCAATAAGCTAGTAAGTAGTAAGTATTGCAATAGAGGAAAATGAATTCAGTAATTATTCCAACATGTGATGGAGAATCGGAAAAAGCAAAGCGATTCAATATATTGATGCTTTGATAACAACGGAAAATTTTAAATTACTCGGCAATAAACTGGTTAGTAATGCAATAGAGGAAAATGAATTCAGTAATTATTCCAACATGTGATGGACAATCAGAAAAAGTAAAGCGATTCAATATTTTGATGCTTTGATAACAGAAAATTTTAAATTACTCGGCAATAAATTGGTAAGTATAGCAATAGAGAAAAATGAATTCAGTAATTATTGCAACATGTGATGGACAATCACAAAAAGCAAAGCGATTCAATATTTTGATGCTTTGATAACAACAGAAAATTTTATATTACTCGGCAATAAACTAGTAAGTATTGCAATAGAGGAAAATTAATTCAGTAATTATTCCAACATGTGATGAACAATCAGAAAAAGCAAAGCGATTCAATATTTTGATGCTTTGATAACATATAATTTTAAATTACTCGGCAATAAATTGGTAAGTATAGCAATAGAGAAAAATGAATTCAGTAATTATTGCAACATGTGATGGACAATCAGAAAAAGCAAAGCGATTCACTATTTTGATGCTTTGATAACAGATAATTTTAAAATATTTGGCAATAAGCTAGTAAGTATTGCAATATAGGAAAATGAATTCAGTAATTATTCCAACATGTGATGGACAATCAGAAAAAGCAAAGCAATTCAATATTTTGATGCTTTGATATCAGAAAAATTTTAAATTACTCGGGAATAAACTGGTAAGTATTGCAATAGAACAAAATGAATTCAGTAATTATTCCAACATGTGATGGACAATCAGAAAAAAAGTAAAGCGAATCAATATTTTGATGCTTTGATAACAGAAAATTTTAAATTACTCGGCAATAAATTGGTAAGTATAACAATAGAGAAAAATGAATTCAGTAATTATTGCAACATGTGATGGACAATCACAAAAAGCAAAGCGATTCAATATTTTGATGCTTTGATAACAACAGAAAATTTTAAATTACTCGGCAATAAACTAGTAAGTATTGCAATAGAGGAAAATTAATTCAGTAATTATTCCAACATGTGATGAACAATCAGAAAAAGCAAGCAAACAGAAAATTTTAAAATACTCGGCAATAAACTAGTAAGTATTACAATAGAGGAAAATTAATTCAGTAATTATTCCAACATGTGATGGACAACCAGAAAAAGCAATGCAATTCATTATTTTAATGCTTGATAACAGATAATTTTAAAATATTTAGCAAGAAGCTAGAAAGTATTGCAATAGAGGAAAATAAATTCAGTAATTATTCCAACATGTGATGGAGAATCGGAAAAAGCAAAGCGATTCAATATTTTTATGCTTTGATAACAACGGAAAATTTTAAATTACTCGGCAATAAACTGGTTAGTAATGCAATAGAGGAAAATGAATTCAGTAATTATTCCAACATGTGATGGACAATCAGAAAAAGTAAAGCGAATCAATATTTTGATGCTTTGATAACAGAAAATTTTAAATTACTCGGCAATAAATTGGTAAGTATAGCAATAGAGAAAAATGAATTCAGTAATTATTGCAACATGTGATGGACAATCACAAAAAGCAAAGCGATTCAATATTTTGATGCTTTGATAACAACAGAAAATTTTAAATTACTCGGCAATAAACTAGTAAGTATTGCAATAGAGGAAAATTAATTCAGTAATTATTCCAACATGTGATGGAGAATCAGAAAAAGCAAAGCGATTCAATATGTTGATGCTTTAATAACAGAAAATTTTAAATTACTCGGCTAAATTGGTAAGTATTGCAATAGAGGAAAATGAATTCAGTAATTATTCCAACATGTGATGCACAATTAGAAAAAGCAAACCAATTCAATATTTTGATGCTTTGATAACAGATAATTTTAAAATATTTGGCAATAAGCTAAGTAAGTATTGCAATAGAGGAAAATGAATTCAGTAATTATTCCAACATGTGATGCACAATAAGAAAAAGCAAACCAATTCAATATTTTGATGCTTTGATATCAGAAAAATTTTAAATTACTCGGTAATAAATTGGTACGTATAGCAATAGAGAAAAATGAATTCAGTAATTATTCCAAATTGTGATGGACAATCAGAAAAAGTAAAGCGATTCACTATTTTGATGCTTTGATAACAGATAATTTTAAAATATTTGGCAATAAGCTAGTAAGTAGTAAGTATTGCAATAGAGGAAAATGAATTCAGTAATTATTCCAACATGTGATGGACAATCAGAAAAAGCAAACCAATTCAATATTTTGATGCTTTGATAACAAAGAAAATTTTAAATTACTCGGGAATAAACTGGTAAGTATTGCAATAGAACAAAATGAATTCAGTAATTATTCCAACATGTGATGGACAATCAGAAAAAGCAAAGCGATTCACTATTTTGATGCTTTGATAACAAAGATAATTTTAAAATATTTGGCAATAAGCTAGTAAGTATTGCAATAGAGGAAAATGAATTCAGTAATTATTCCAACATGTGATGGACAATCAGAAAAAGCAAAGCGATTCAATATTTTGATGCTTTGATAACAAAGAAAATTTTAAATTACTCGGGAATAAACTGGTAAGTATTGCAATAGAACAAAATGAATTCAGTAATTATTCCAACATGTGATGGACAATCAGAAAAAGCAAAGCGATTCAATATTTTGATGCTTTGATAACAGAAAATTTTAAATTACTCGGCAATAAATTGGTAAGTATAGCAATAGAGAAAAATGAATTCAGTAATTATTGCAACATGTGATGGACAATCACAAAAAGCAAAGCGATTCAATATTTTGATGCTTTGATAACAACGGAAAATTTTAAATTACTCGGCAATAAACTGGTTAGTAATGCAATAGAGGAAAATGAATTCAGTAATTATTCCAACATGTGATGGACAATCAGAAAAAGTAAAGCGATTCAATATTTTGATGCTTTGATAACAGAAAATTTTAAATTACTCGGCAATAAATTGGTAAGTATAGCAATAGAGAAAAATGAATTCAGTAATTATTGCAACATGTGATGGACAATCACAAAAAGCAAAGCGATTCAATATTTTGATGCTTTGATAACAACAGAAAATTTTATAATTACTCGGCAATAAACTGGTTAGTAATGCAATAGAGGAAAATGAATTCAGTAATTATTCCAACATGTGATGGACAATCAGAAAAAGCAAAGCAATTCAATATTTTGATGCTTTGATAACAGAAAATTTTAAATTACTCGGCAATAAACTGGTAAGTATTGCAATAGAACAAAATGAATTCAGTAATTATTCCAACATGTGATGGACAATCAGAAAAAGCAAAGCGATTCAATATTTTGATGCTTTGATAACAGATAATTTTAAAATATTTGGCAATAAGACTAAGTAAGTATTGCAATAGAGGAAAATGAATTCAGTAATTATTCCAACATGTGATGGACAATCAGAAAAAGCAAAGCAATTCAATATTTTGATGCTTTGATAACAGAAAAATTTTAAATTACTCGGGAATAAACTGGTAAGTATTGCAATAGAACAAAATGAATTCAGTAATTATTCCAACATGTGATGGACAATCAGAAAAAGCAAAGCGATTCAATATTTTGATGCTTTGATAACAGATAATTTTAAAATATTTGGCAATAAGCTAGTAAGTAGTAAGTATTGCAATAGAGGAAAATGAATTCAGTAATTATTCCAACATGTGATGGAGAATCGGAAAAAGCAAAGCGATTCAATATTTTGATGCTTTGATAACAACGGAAAATTTTAAATTACTCGGCAATAAACTGGTTAGTAATGCAATAGAGGAAAATGAATTCAGTAATTATTCCAACATGTGATGGACAATCAGAAAAAGTAAAGCGATTCAATATTTTGATGCTTTGATAACAGAAAATTTTAAATTACTCGGCAATAAATTGGTAAGTATAGCAATAGAGAAAAATGAATTCAGTAATTATTGCAACATGTGATGGACAATCACAAAAAGCAAAGCGATTCAATATTTTGATGCTTTGATAACAACAGAAAATTTTAAATTACTCGGCAATAAACTAGTAAGTATTGCAATAGAGGAAAATTAATTCAGTAATTATTCCAACATGTGATGGACAATCAGAAAAAGCAAAGCGATTCAATATTTTGATGCTTTGATAACAGAAAATTTTAAATTACTCGGCAATAAATTGGTAAGTATAGCAATAGAGAAAAATGAATTCAGTAATTATTGCAACATGTGATGGACAATCAGAAAAAGCAAAGCGATTCAATATTTTGATGCTTTGATAACAACAGAAAATTTTAAATTACTCGGCAATAAACTAGTAAGTATTGCAATAGAGGAAAATGAATTCAGTAATTATTCCAACATGTGATGAACAATCAGAAAAAGCAAAGCGATTCAATATTTTGATGCTTTGATAACAGAAAAAAATTTTAAATTACTCGGGAATAAACTGGTAAGTATTGCAATAGAACAAAATGAATTCAGTAATTATTCCAACATGTGATGGACAATCAGAAAAAGCAAAGCGATTCACTATTTTGATGCTTTGATAAAAGATAATTTTAAAATATTTGGCAATAAGCTAGTAAGTATTGCAATAGAGGAAAATGAATTCAGTAATTATTCCAACATGTGATGGACAATCAGAAAAAGCAAAGCGATTCAATATTTTGATGCTTTGATAACAACAGAAAATTTTAAATTACTCGGCAATAAACTGGTAAGTATTGCAATAGAGGAAAATGAATTCAGTAATTATTCCAACATGTGATGAACAATCAGAAAAAGCAAAGCGATTCACTATTTTGATGCTTTGATAACAAAGATAATTTTTAAATATTTGGCAATAAACTAGTAAGTATTGCAATAGAGGAAAATGAATTCAGTAATTATTCCAACATGTGATGGACAATCAGAAAAAGCAAAGCGATTCAATATTTTGATGCTTTGATAACAACAGAAAATTTTAAATTACTCGGCAATAAACTGGTAAGTATTGCAATAGAGGAAAATGAATTCAGTAATTATTCCAACATGTGATGGAGAATCGGAAAAAGCAAAGCGATTCAATATTTTGATGCTTTGATAACAACGGAAAATTTTAAATTACTCGGCAATAAACTGGTTAGTAATGCAATAGAGGAAAATGAATTCAGTAATTATTCCAACATGTGATGGACAATCAGAAAAAGTAAAGCGATTCAATATTTTGATGCTTTGATAACAGAAAATTTTAAATTACTCGGCAATAAATTGGTAAGTATAGCAATAGAGAAAAATGAATTCAGTAATTATTGCAACATGTGATGGACAATCAGAAAAAGCAAAGCGATTCACTATTTTGATGCTTTGATAACAACAGAAAATTTTAAATTACTCGGCAATAAACTAGTAAGTATTGCAATAGAGGAAAATGAATTCAGTAATTATTCCAACATGTGATGGACAATCAGAAAAAGCAAAGCGATTCAATATTTTGATGCTTTGATAACAGAAAATTTTAAATTACTCGGCAATAAACTGGTAAGTATTGCAATAGAGGAAAATGAATTCAGTAATTATTCCAACATGTGATGGACAATCAGAAAAAGCAAAGCGATTCAATATTTTGATGCTTTGATAACAGATAATTTTAAAATATTTGGCAATAAGCTAGTAAGTAGTAATTGCAATAGAGGAAAATGAATTCAGTAATTATTCCAACATGTGATGGACAATCAGAAAAAGCAAAGCGATTCAATATTTTGATGCTTTGATAACAACAGAAAATTTTAAATTACTCGGCAATAAACTAGTAAGTATTGCAATAGAGGAAAATGAATTCAGTAATTATTCCAACATGTGATGGACAATCAGAAAAAGCAAAGCGATTCAATATTTTGATGCTTTGATAACAAAGAAAATTTTAAATTACTCGGCAATAAATTGGTAAGTATTGCAATAGAGGAAAATGAATTCAGTAATTATTCCAACATGTGATGGACAATCAGAAAAAGCAAAGCAATTCAATATTTTGATGCTTTGATAACAGATAATTTTAAAATATTTGGCAATAAGCTAGTAAGTATAATATGCAATAGAGGAAAATGAATTCAGTAATTATTCCAACATGTGATGGACAATCAGAAAAAGCAAAGCGATTCAATATTTTGATGCTTTGATAACAACGGAAAATTTTAAATTACTCGGCAATAAACTGGTTAGTAATGCAATAGAGGAAAATGAATTCAGTAATTATTCCAACATGTGATGGACAATCAGAAAAAGCAAAGCGATTCAATATTTTGATGCTTTGATAACAAGAAAATTTTAAATTACTCGGCAATAAATTGGTAAGTATAGCAATAGAGAAAAATGAATTCAGTAATTATTGCAACATGTGATGGACAATCAGAAAAAGCAAAGCGATTCAATATTTTGATGCTTTGATAACAACAGAAAATTTTAAATTACTCGGCAATAAACTAGTAAGTATTGCAATAGAGGAAAATGAATTCAGTAATTATTCCAACATGTGATGGACAATCAGAAAAAGCAAAGCAATTCAATATTTTGATGCTTTGATAACAAAGAAAATTTTAAATTACTCGGCAATAAACTGGTAAGTATTGCAATAGAGGAAAAATGAATTCAGTAATTATTCCAACATGTGATGGACAATCAGAAAAAGCAAAGCGATTCAATATTTTGATGCTTTGATAACAGATAATTTTAAAATATTTGGCAATAAGCTAGTAAGTATTGCAATAGAGGAAAATGAATTCAGTAATTATTCCAACATGTGATGGACAATCAGAAAAAGCAAAGCGATTCAATATTTTGATGCTTTGATAACAAGAAAATTTTTAAATTACTCGGCAATAAACTGGTAAGTATTGCAATAGAAGAAAATGAATTCAGTAATTATTCCAACATGTGATGGACAATCAGAAAAAGCAAAGCGATTCAATATTTTGATGCTTTGATAACAACGAAAATTTTAAATTACTTGGCAATAAACTGGTAAGTATTGCAATAGAGGAAAATGAATTCAGTAATTATTCCAACATGTGATGGACAATCAGAAAAAGCAAAGCGATTCAATATTTTGATGCTTTGATAACAACAGAAAATTTTAAATTACTCGGCAATAAACTAGTAAGTATTGCAATAGAGGAAAATGAATTCAGTAATTATTCCAACATGTGATGGACAATCAGAAAAAGCAAAGCGATTCACTATTTTGATGCTTTGATAACAAGAAAATTTTAAAATACTCGGCAATAAACTTGGTAAGTATTGCAATAGAGGAAAATGAATTCAGTAATTATTCCAACATGTGATGGACAATCAGAAAAAGCAAAGCGATTCAATATTTTGATGCTTTGATAACAACAGAAAATTTTAAATTACTCGGCAATAAACTAGTAAGTATTGCAATAGAGGAAAATTAATTCAGTAATTATTCCAACATGTGATGGAGAATCGGAAAAAGCAGAGCGATTCAATATTTTGATGCTTTGATAACAACGGAAAATTTTAAATTACTCGGCAATAAACTGGTTAGTAATGCAATAGAGGAAAATGAATTCAGTAATTATTCCAACATGTGATGGACAATCAGAAAAAGTAAAGCGATTCAATATTTTGATGCTTTGATAACAGAAAATTTTAAATTACTCGGCAATAAATTGGTAAGTATAGCAATAGAGAAAAATGAATTCAGTAATTATTGCAACATGTGATGGACAATCACAAAAAGCAAAGCGATTCAATATTTTGATGCTTTGATAACAACAGAAAATTTTAAATTACTCGGCAATAAACTAGTAAGTATTGCAATAGAGGAAAATGAATTCAGTAATTATTCCAACATGTGATGGACAATCAGAAAAAGCAAAGCGATTCAATATTTTGATGCTTTGATAACAACAGAAAATTTTAAATTACTCGGCAATAAACTGGTTAGTAATGCAATAGAGGAAAATGAATTCAGTAATTATTCCAACATGTGATGGACAATCAGAAAAAGCAAAGCGATTCAATATTTTGATGCTTTGATAACAAAGAAAATTTTAAATTACTCGGCAATAAACTGGTAAGTATTGCAATAGAGAAAAATGAATTCAGTAATTATTCCAACATGTGATGGACAATCAGAAAAAGCAAAGCGATTCAATATTTTGATGCTTTGATAACAACAGAAAATTTTAAATTACTCGGCAATAAACTAGTAAGTATTGCAATAGAGGAAAATGAATTCAGTAATTATTCCAACATGTGATGGACAATCAGAAAAAGCAAAGCGATTCAATATTTTGATGCTTTGATAACAAAGAAAATTTTAAATTACTCGGGAATAAACTTGTAAGTATTGCAATAGAATAAAATGAATTCAGTAATTATTCCAACATGTGATGGACAATCAGAAAAAGCAAAGCGATTCAATATTTTGATGCTTTGATAACAGATAATTTTAAATTACTCGGCAATAAACTGGTAAGTATTGCAATAGAGTAAAATGAATTCAGTAATTATTCCAACATGTGATGGACAATCAGAAAAAGCAAAGCGATTCACTATTTTGATGCTTTGATAACAACAGAAAATTTTAAATTACTCGGCAATAAACTAGTAAGTATTGCAATAGAGGAAAATTAATTCAGTAATTATTCCAACATGTGATGGACAATCAGAAAAAGCAAAGCGATTCAATATTTTGATGCTTTGATAACAACAGAAAATTTTAAATTACTCGGCAATAAACTGGTAAGTATTGCAATAGAGGAAAATGAATTCAGTAATTATTCCAACATGTGATGGACAATCAGAAAAAGCAAAGCGATTCAATATTTTGATGCTTTGATAACAAGATAATTTTAAAATACTTGGCAATAAACTAGTAAGTATTGCAATAGAGGAAAATGAATTCAGTAATTATTCCAACATGTGATGGACAATCAGAAAAAGCAAAGCGATTCAATATTTTGATGCTTTGATAACAGAAAATTTTAAATTACTTGGCAATAAACTAGTAAGTATTGCAATAGAGGAAAATGAATTCAGTAATTATTCCAACATGTGATGGACAATCAGAAAAAGCAAAGCGATTCAATATTTTGATGCTTTGATAACAAAGAAATTTTAAATTACTCGGCAATAAACTGGTAAGTATTGCAATAGAGGAAAAATGAATTCAGTAATTATTCCAACATGTGATGGACAATCAGAAAAAGCAAAGCGATTCAATATTTTGATGCTTTGATAACAACAGAAAATTTTAAATTACTCGGCAATAAACTGGTAAGTATTGCAATAGAGGAAAATGAATTCAGTAATTATTCCAACATGTGATGGACAATCAGAAAAAGCAAAGCGATTCAATATTTTGATGCTTTGATAACAAAGAATATTTTAAAATACTTGGCAATAAACTGGTAAGTATTGCAATAGAGGAAAATGAATTCAGTAATTATTCCAACATGTGATGGACAATCAGAAAAAGCAAAGCGATTCAATATTTTGATGCTTTGATAACAACAGATAATTTTAAAAATTACTCGGCAATAAACTAGTAAGTATTGCAATAGAGGAAAATGAATTCAGTAATTATTCCAACATGTGATGGACAATCAGAAAAAGCAAAGCGATTCAATATTTTGATGCTTTGATAACAACAGAAAATTTTAAATTACTCGGCAATAAACTGGTAAGTATTGCAATAGAGGAAAATGAATTCAGTAATTATTCCAACATGTGATGGACAATCAGAAAAAGCAAAGCGATTCAATATTTTGATGCTTTGATAACAGAAAATTTTAAAATACTCGGCAATAAACTAGTAAGTATTGCAATAGAGGAAAAATGAATTCAGTAATTATTCCAACATGTGATGGACAATCAGAAAAAGCAAAGCGATTCAATATTTTGATGCTTTGATAACAACAGAAAATTTTAAATTACTCGGCAATAAACTGGTAAGTATTGCAATAGAGGAAAAATGAATTCAGTAATTATTCCAACATGTGATGGACAATCAGAAAAAGCAAAGCGATTCAATATTTTGATGCTTTGATAACAACGAAAATTTTAAATTACTCGGCAATAAACTGGTAAGTATTGCAATAGAGGAAAATGAATTCAGTAATTATTCCAACATGTGATGGACAATCAGAAAAAAGCAAAGCGATTCAATATTTTGATGCTTTGATAACAACAGAAAATTTTAAATTACTCGGCAATAAACTGGTAAGTATTGCAATAGAGGAAAATGAATTCAGTAATTATTCCAACATGTGATGGACAATCAGAAAAAGCAAAGCGATTCACTATTTTGATGCTTTGATAACAAAGAAAATTTTAAATTACTCGGCAATAAACTGGTAAGTATTGCAATAGAGGAAAATGAATTCAGTAATTATTCCAACATGTGATGGACAATCAGAAAAAGCAAAGCGATTCAATATTTTGATGCTTTGATAACAGAAAATTTTAAATTACTCGGCAATAAACTAGTAAGTATTGCAATAGAGGAAAATGAATTCAGTAATTATTCCAACATGTGATGGACAATCAGAAAAAGCAAAGCAATTCAATATTTTGATGCTTTGATAACAAGATAATTTTAAATTACTCGGCAATAAACTGGTAAGTATTGCAATAGAGGAAAATGAATTCAGTAATTATTCCAACATGTGATGGATAATCAGAAAAAGCAAAGCGATTCAATATTTTGATGCTTTGATAACAACAGAAAAATTTTAAATTACTCGGCAATAAACTGGTAAGTATTGCAATAGAGGAAAATGAATTCAGTAATTATTCCAACATGTGATGGACAATCAGAAAAAGCAAAGCGATTCAATATTTTGATGCTTTGATAACAAAGAAAATTTTAAATTACTCGGCAATAAACTGGTAAGTATTGCAATAGAGGAAAATGAATTCAGTAATTATTCCAACATGTGATGGACAATCACAAAAAGCAAAGCGATTCACTATTTTGATGCTTTGATAACAAAGAAAATTTTAAATTACTCGGGAATAAACTGGTAAGTATTGCAATAGAGGCAAATGAATTCAGTAATTATTCCAACATAAGATGGACAATCAGAAAAAGCAAAGCAATTCAATATTTTGATGCTTTGATAACAACAGAAAATTTTAAATTACTCGGCAATAAACTGGTAAGTATTGCAATAGAGGAAAATGAATTCAGTAATTATTCCAACATGTGATGGACAATCAGAAAAAGCAAAGCGATTCAATATTTTGATGCTTTGATAACAACAGAAAATTTTAAATTACTCGGCAATAAACTGGTAAGTATTGCAATAGAGGAAAATGAATTCAGTAATTATTCCAACATGTGATGGACAATCAGAAAAAGCAAAGCGATTCAATATTTTGATGCTTTGATAACAACAGAAAATTTTAAATTACTCGGCAATAAACTGGTAAGTATTGCAATAGAGGAAAATGAATTCAGTAATTATTCCAACATGTGATGGACAATCAGAAAAAGCAAAGCGATTCAATATGTTGATGCTTTGATAACAGAAAAATTTTAAATTACTCGGGAATAAACTGGTAAGTATTGCAATAGAGGCAAATGAATTCAGTAATTATTCCAACATAAGATGGACAATCAGAAAAAGCAAAGCAATTCAATATTTTGATGCTTTGATAACAAGAAAATTTTAAATTACTCGGCAATAAACTGGTTAGTAATGCAATAGAGGCAAATGAATTCAGTAATTATTCCAACATGTGATGGACAATCAGAAAAAGCAAAGCGATTCAATATTTTGATGCTTTGATAACAAGAAAATTTTAAATTACTCGGCAATAAACTGGTAAGTATTGCAATAGAGGAAAATGAATTCAGTAATTATTCCAACATGTGATGGACAATCAGAAAAAGCAAAGCGATTCAATATTTTGATGCTTTGATAACAGATAATTTTAAAATATTTGGCAATAAACTAGTAAGTATTGCAATAGAGGAAAATGAATTCAGTAATTATTCCAACATGTGATGGACAATCAGAAAAAGCAAAAGCGATTCAATATTTTGATGCTTTGATAACAACAGAAAATTTTAAATTACTCGGCAATAAACTGGTAAGTAATGCAATAGAGGAAAAATGAATTCAGTAATTATTCCAACATGTGATGGACAATCAGAAAAAGCAAAGCGATTCAATATTTTGATGCTTTGATAACAAGAAAATTTTAAATTACTTGGCAATAAACTAGTAAGTATTGCAATAGAGGAAAATGAATTCAGTAATTATTCCAACATGTGATGGACAATCAGAAAAAGCAAAGCGATTCAATATTTTGATGCTTTAATAACAGAAAATTTTAAAATATTCGGCAATAAAC
Source organism: Drosophila mojavensis (assembly GCF_018153725.1). Lineage (NCBI taxonomy): Eukaryota > Metazoa > Arthropoda > Insecta > Diptera > Drosophilidae > Drosophila > Drosophila mojavensis. Next base: position 44,204 of record NW_025318912.1, on the reverse strand, counting down.
TAGTAAGTATTGCAATAGAGAAAAATGAATTCAGTAATTATTCCAACATGTGATGGACAATCAGAAAAAGCAAAGCGATTCAATATTTTGATGCTTTGATAACAACGAAAATTTTAAATTACTCGGCAATAAACTGGTAAGTATAGCAATAGAGGAAAATGAATTCAGTAATTATTCCAACATGTGATGGACAATCAGAAAAAGCAAAGCGATTCAATATTTTGATGCTTTGATAACAACAGAAAATTTTAAATTACTCGGCAATAAACTAGTAAGTATTGCAATAGAGGAAAATGAATTCAGTAATTATTCCAACATGTGATGGACAATCAGAAAAAGCAAAGCGATTCAATATTTTGATGCTTTGATAACAAAGAAAATTTTAAATTACTCGGCAATAAACTGGTAAGTATTGCAATAGAGAAAATGAATTCAGTAATTATTCCAACATGTGATGGACAATCAGAAAAAGCAAAGCGATTCAATATTTTGATGCTTTGATAACAACAGAAAATTTTAAATTACTCGGCAATAAACTAGTAAGTATTGCAATAGAGGAAAATGAATTCAGTAATTATTCCAACATGTGATGGACAATCAGAAAAAGCAAAGCGATTCAATATTTTGATGCTTTGATAACAAGAAAATTTTAAATTACTCGGCAATAAATGGTATAGTAATGCAATAGAGGAAAATGAATTCAGTAATTATTCCAACATGTGATGGACAATCAGAAAAAGCAAAGCGATTCACTATTTTGATGCTTTGATAACAACGATAATTTTAAAATACTTGGCAATAAACTAGTAAGTATTGCAATAGAGGAAAATGAATTCAGTAATTATTCCAACATGTGATGGACAATCAGAAAAAGCAAAGCGATTCACTATTTTGATGCTTTGATAACAACAGAAAATTTTAAATTACTCGGCAATAAACTGGTAAGTATTGCAATAGAGGAAAATGAATTCAGTAATTATTCCAACATGTGATGGACAATCAGAAAAAGCAAAGCGATTCAATTATTTTGATGCTTTGATAACAACAGAAAATTTTAAATTACTCGGCAATAAACTGGTTAGTAATGCAATAGAGGAAAATGAATTCAGTAATTATTCCAACATGTGATGGACAATCAGAAAAAGCAAAGCGATTCACTATTTTGATGCTTTGATAACAAAGAAAATTTTAAATTACTCGGGAATAAACTGGTAAGTATTGCAATAGAGGAAAATGAATTCAGTAATTATTCCAACATGTGATGGACAATCAGAAAAAGCAAAGCGATTCAATATTTTGATGCTTTGATAACAACGGAAAATTTTAAATTACTTGGCAATAATCTAGTAAGTATTGCAATAGAGGAAAATGAATTCAGTAATTATTCCAACATGTGATGGAGAATCAGAAAAAGCAAAGCGATTCAATATTTTGATGCTTTGATAACAACAGAAAATTTTAAATTACTCGGCTAAATTGGTAAGTATTGCAATAGAGGAAAATGAATTCAGTAATTATTCCAACATGTGATGGACAATCAGAAAAAAGCAAAGCGATTCAATATTTTGATGCTTTGATAACAGAAAATTTTAAATTACTTGGCAATAAACTGGTAAGTATTGCAATAGAGGAAAATGAATTCAGTAATTATTCCAACATGTGATGGACAATCAGAAAAAGCAAAGCGATTCAATATTTTGATGCTTTGATAACAACAGAAAATTTTAAATTACTCGGCAATAAACTGGTAAGTATTGCAATAGAGGAAAATGAATTCAGTAATTATTCCAACATGTGATGGACAATCAGAAAAAGCAAAGCGATTCAATATTTTGATGCTTTGATAACAGAAAATTTTAAAATATTTGGCAATAAGCTGGTAAGTATTGCAATAGAGGAAAATGAATTCAGTAATTATTCCAACATGTGATGGACAATCAGAAAAAGCAAAGCGATTCAATATTTTGATGCTTTGATAACAACAGAAAATTTTAAATTACTCGGCAATAAACTGGTAAGTATTGCAATAGAGGAAAATGAATTCAGTAATTATTCCAACATGTGATGGACAATCAGAAAAAGCAAAGCGATTCAATATTTTGATGCTTTGATAACAAAAGAAAATTTTAAATTACTCGGCAATAAATTGGTAAGTATAGCAATAGAGGAAAATGAATTCAGTAATTATTCCAACATGTGATGGACAATCAGAAAAAGCAAAGCGATTCAATATTTTGATGCTTTGATAACAAAGAAAATTTTAAATTACTCGGCAATAAACTGGTAAGTATTGCAATAGAGGAAAATGAATTCAGTAATTATTCCAACATGTGATGGACAATCAGAAAAAGCAAAGCGATTCAATATTTTGATGCTTTGATAACAACAGAAAATTTTAAATTACTCGGCAATAAACTGGTAAGTATTGCAATAGAGGAAAATGAATTCAGTAATTATTCCAACATGTGATGGACAATCAGAAAAAGCAAAGCGATTCAATATTTTGATGCTTTGATAACAACAGAAAATTTTAAATTACTCGGCAATAAACTGGTAAGTATTGCAATAGAGGAAAATGAATTCAGTAATTATTCCAACATGTGATGGACAATCAGAAAAAGCAAAGCGATTCAATATTTTGATGCTTTGATAACAAAGAAAATTTTAAATTACTCGGCAATAAATCTGGTAAGTATTGCAATAGAGGAAAATGAATTCAGTAATTATTCCAACATGTGATGGACAATCAGAAAAAGCAAAGCAATTCAATATTTTGATGCTTTGATAACAAAAAATTTTAAATTACTCGGCAATAAACTGGTAAGTATTGCAATAGAGGAAAATGAATTCAGTAATTATTCCAACATGTGATGGACAATCAGAAAAAGCAAAGCGATTCAATATTTTGATGCTTTGATAACAGAAAATTTTAAATTACTTGGCAATAAACTAGGTAAGTATTGCAATAGAGGAAAATGAATTCAGTAATTATTCCAACATGTGATGGACAATCAGAAAAAGCAAAGCGATTCAATATTTTGATGCTTTGATAACAACAGAAAATTTTAAATTACTCGGCAATAAACTGGTAAGTATTGCAATAGAGGAAAATGAATTCAGTAATTATTCCAACATGTGATGGACAATCAGAAAAAGCAAAAGCGATTCAATATTTTGATGCTTTGATAACAGAATAATTTTAAATTACGGAATAAATATTGGAATAAGCTAGTAAGTATTGCAATAGAGGAAAAATGAATTCAGTAATTATTCCAACATGTGATGGACAATCAGAAAAAGCAAAGCGATTCAATATTTTGATGCTTTGATAACAAGAAAATTTTAAATTACTCGGCAATAAACTGGTAAGTATTGCAATAGAGGAAAATGAATTCAGTAATTATTCCAACATGTGATGGACAATCAGAAAAAGCAAAGCGATTCAATATTTTGATGCTTTGATAACAAAGAAAATTTTAAATTACTCGGCAATAAATTGGTAAGTATAGCAATAGAGAAAAATGAATTCAGTAATTATTGCAACATGTGATGGACAATCAGAAAAAGCAAAGCGATTCAATATTTTGATGCTTTGATAACAACAGAAAATTTTAAATTACTCGGCAATAAACTAGTAAGTATTGCAATAGAGGAAAAATGAATTCAGTAATTATTCCAACATGTGATGGACAATCAGAAAAAGCAAAGCGATTCAATATTTTGATGCTTTGATAACAGAAAATTTTAAAATTACTCGGCAATAAACTGGTAAGTATTGCAATAGAGGAAAATGAATTCAGTAATTATTCCAACATGTGATGGACAATCAGAAAAAGCAAAGCGATTCAATATTTTGATGCTTTGATAACAACGGAAAATTTTAAATTACTTGGCAATAAACTGGTTAGTAATGCAATAGAGGAAAATGAATTCAGTAATTATTCCAACATGTGATGGACAATCAGAAAAAGCAAAGCGATTCACTATTTTGATGCTTTGATAACAACAGAAAATTTTAAATTACTCGGCAATAAACTGGTAAGTATTGCAATAGAGAAAAATGAATTCAGTAATTATTCCAACATGTGATGGACAATCAGAAAAAGCAAAGCGATTCAATATTTTGATGCTTTGATAACAACAGATAATTTTAAATTACTCGGCAATAAACTAGTAAGTATTGCAATAGAGGAAAATGAATTCAGTAATTATTCCAACATGTGATGGACAATCAGAAAAAGCAAAGCGATTCAATATTTTGATGCTTTGATAACAACAGAAAATTTTAAATTACTCGGCAATAAACTGGTAAGTATTGCAATAGAGGAAAATGAATTCAGTAATTATTCCAACATGTGATGGACAATCAGAAAAAGCAAAGCGATTCAATATTTTGATGCTTTGATAACAACGGAAAATTTTAAATTACTCGGCAATAAACTGGTAAGTATTGCAATAGAGGAAAATGAATTCAGTAATTATTCCAACATGTGATGGACAATCAGAAAAAGTAAAGCGATTCAATATTTTGATGCTTTGATAACAGAAAATTTTAAATTACTCGGCAATAAATTGGTAAGTATAGCAATAGAGAAAAATGAATTCAGTAATTATTGCAACATGTGATGGACAATCAGAAAAAGCAAAGCGATTCAATATTTTGATGCTTTGATAACAACAGAAAATTTTAAATTACTCGGCAATAAACTAGTAAGTATTGCAATAGAGGAAAATGAATTCAGTAATTATTCCAACATGTGATGGACAATCAGAAAAAGCAAAGCGATTCAATATTTTGATGCTTTGATAACAAAGATAATTTTAAATTACTCGGCAATAAACTAGTAAGTATTGCAATAGAGGAAAATGAATTCAGTAATTATTCCAACATGTGATGGACAATCAGAAAAAGCAAAGCGATTCAATATTTTGATGCTTTGATAACAGATAATTTTAAATTACTTGGCAATAAACTGGTAAGTATTGCAATAGAGGAAAATGAATTCAGTAATTATTCCAACATGTGATGGACAATCAGAAAAAAGCAAAGCGATTCAATATTTTGATGCTTTGATAACAACAGAAAATTTTAAATTACTCGGCAATAAACTAGTAAGTATTGCAATAGAGGAAAATGAATTCAGTAATTATTCCAACATGTGATGGACAATCAGAAAAAGCAAAGCGATTCAATATTTTGATGCTTTGATAACAAAGAAAATTTTAAATTACTCGGCAATAAATTGGTAAGTATTGCAATAGAGGAAAATGAATTCAGTAATTATTCCAACATGTGATGGACAATCAGAAAAAGCAAAGCAATTCAATATTTTGATGCTTTGATAACAGATAATTTTAAAATATTTGGCAATAAGCTAGTAAGTATTGCAATAGAGGAAAATGAATTCAGTAATTATTCCAACATGTGATGGACAATCAGAAAAAGCAAAGCGATTCAATATTTTGATGCTTTGATAACAACAGAAAATTTTAAATTACTCGGCAATAAACTGGTAAGTAATGCAATAGAGGAAAATGAATTCAGTAATTATTCCAACATGTGATGGACAATCAGAAAAAGCAAAGCGATTCAATATTTTGATGCTTTGATAACAGAAAATTTTAAATTACTCGGCAATAAATTGGTAAGTATAGCAATAGAGAAAAATGAATTCAGTAATTATTGCAACATGTGATGGACAATCACAAAAAGCAAAGCGATTCAATATTTTGATGCTTTGATAACAACAGAAAATTTTAAATTACTCGGCAATAAACTAGTAAGTATTGCAATAGAGGAAAATGAATTCAGTAATTATTCCAACATGTGATGGACAATCAGAAAAAGCAAAGCGATTCAATATTTTGATGCTTTGATAACAACAGAAAATTTTAAATTACTCGGCAATAAACTGGTAAGTATTGCAATAGAGAAAAATGAATTCAGTAATTATTCCAACATGTGATGGACAATCAGAAAAAGCAAAGCGATTCAATATTTTGATGCTTTGATAACAAGATAATTTTAAAATTACTCGGCAATAAACTGGTAAGTATTGCAATAGAGGAAAATGAATTCAGTAATTATTCCAACATGTGATGGACAATCAGAAAAAGCAAAGCGATTCAATATTTTGATGCTTTGATAACAACAGAAAATTTTAAATTACTCGGCAATAAACTGGTAAGTATTGCAATAGAGGAAAATGAATTCAGTAATTATTCCAACATGTGATGGACAATCAGAAAAAGCAAAGCGATTCAATATTTTGATGCTTTGATAACAGAGAAAATTTTAAATTACTCGGCAATAAACTGGTAAGTATTGCAATAGAGGAAAATGAATTCAGTAATTATTCCAACATGTGATGGACAATCAGAAAAAGCAAAGCGATTCAATATTTTGATGCTTTGATAACAGAGAAATTTTAAAATTACTCGGCAATAAACTAGTAAGTATTGCAATAGAGGAAAATGAATTCAGTAATTATTCCAACATGTGATGGACAATCAGAAAAAGCAAAGCGATTCACTATTTTGATGCTTTGATAACAAAGAAAATTTTAAAATTACTCGGCAATAAACTAGGTAAGTATTGCAATAGAGGAAAATGAATTCAGTAATTATTCCAACATGTGATGGACAATCAGAAAAAGCAAAGCGATTCAATATTTTGATGCTTTGATAACAACAGATAATTTTAAAATACTTGGCAATAAACTAGTAAGTATTGCAATAGAGGAAAATGAATTCAGTAATTATTCCAACATGTGATGGAGAATCAGAAAAAGCAAAGCGATTCAATATTTTGATGCTTTGATAACAACGGAAAATTTTAAATTACTCGGCAATAAACTGGTTAGTAATGCAATAGAGGAAAATGAATTCAGTAATTATTCCAACATGTGATGGACAATCAGAAAAAGCAAAGCGATTCAATATTTTGATGCTTTGATAACAAGAAAATTTTAAATTACTCGGCAATAAATTGGTAAGTATAGCAATAGAGAAAAATGAATTCAGTAATTATTGCAACATGTGATGGACAATCAGAAAAAGCAAAGCGATTCAATATTTTGATGCTTTGATAACAACAGAAAATTTTAAATTACTCGGCAATAAACTAGGTAAGTATTGCAATAGAGGAAAATGAATTCAGTAATTATTCCAACATGTGATGGACAATCAGAAAAAGCAAAGCGATTCAATATTTTGATGCTTTGATAACAAAGAAAATTTTAAATTACTCGGCAATAAACTGGTAAGTATTGCAATAGAGGAAAATGAATTCAGTAATTATTCCAACATGTGATGGACAATCAGAAAAAGCAAAGCGATTCAATATTTTGATGCTTTGATAACAAGATAATTTTAAAATATTTGGCAATAAACTGGTAAGTATTGCAATAGAGGAAAATGAATTCAGTAATTATTCCAACATGTGATGGACAATCAGAAAAAGCAAAAGCAATTCAATATTTTGATGCTTTGATAACAGAAAAATTTTAAATTACTCGGCAATAAACTGGTAAGTATTGCAATAGAGGAAAATGAATTCAGTAATTATTCCAACATGTGATGGACAATCAGAAAAAGCAAAGCGATTCAATATTTTGATGCTTTGATAACAGAAAATTTTAAATTACTCGGCAATAAACTGGTAAGTATATGCAATAGAGGAAAATGAATTCAGTAATTATTCCAACATGTGATGGACAATCAGAAAAAGCAAAGCGATTCAATATTTTGATGCTTTGATAACAACAGAAAATTTTAAATTACTCGGCAATAAACTAGTAAGTATTGCAATAGAGGAAAATGAATTCAGTAATTATTCCAACATGTGATGGACAATCAGAAAAAGCAAAGCGATTCAATATTTTGATGCTTTGATAACAAAGAAAATTTTAAATTACTCGGCAATAAACTGGTAAGTATTGCAATAGAGCAAAATGAATTCAGTAATTATTCCAACATGTGATGGACAATCAGAAAAAGCAAAGCGATTCAATATTTTGATGCTTTGATAACAACAGAAAATTTTAAATTACTCGGCAATAAACTGGTAAGTATTGCAATAGAGGAAAATGAATTCAGTAATTATTCCAACATGTGATGGACAATCAGAAAAAGCAAAGCGATTCAATATTTTGATGCTTTGATAACAACAGAAAATTTTAAATTACTCGGCAATAAACTGGTAAGTATTGCAATAGAGGAAAATGAATTCAGTAATTATTCCAACATGTGATGGACAATCAGAAAAAGCAAAGCGATTCAATATTTTGATGCTTTGATAACAACAAAAATTTTAAATTACTCGGCAATAAACTGGTAAGTATTGCAATAGAGGAAAATGAATTCAGTAATTATTCCAACATGTGATGGACAATCAGAAAAAGCAAAGCGATTCAATATTTTGATGCTTTGATAACAACAGAAAATTTTAAATTACTCGGCAATAAACTGGTAAGTATTGCAATAGAGGAAAATGAATTCAGTAATTATTCCAACATGTGATGGACAATCAGAAAAAGCAAAGCGATTCAATATTTTGATGCTTTGATAACAAGATAATTTTAAAATACTTGGCAATAAACTAGTAAGTATTGCAATAGAGGAAAATGAATTCAGTAATTATTCCAACATGTGATGGACAATCAGAAAAAGCAAAGCGAATTCAATATTTTGATGCTTTGATAACAGAAAATTTTAAATTACTCGGCAATAAACTGGTAAGTATTGCAATAGAAGAAAATGAATTCAGTAATTATTCCAACATGTGATGGACAATCAGAAAAAGCAAAGCGATTCAATATTTTGATGCTTTGATAACAGAAAATTTTAAATTACTTGGCAATAAACTGGTAAGTAAGTATTGCAATAGAGGAAAATGAATTCAGTAATTATTCCAACATGTGATGGACAATCAGAAAAAGCAAAGCGATTCAATATTTTGATGCTTTGATAACAACAGAAAATTTTAAATTACTCGGCAATAAACTGGTAAGTATTGCAATAGAGGAAAATGAATTCAGTAATTATTCCAACATGTGATGGACAATCAGAAAAAGCAAAGCGATTCAATATTTTGATGCTTTGATAACAAAGAAAATTTTAAATTACTCGGGAATAAACTGGTAAGTATTGCAATAGAGAAAAATGAATTCAGTAATTATTCCAACATGTGATGGACAATCAGAAAAAGCAAAGCGATTCAATATTTTGATGCTTTGATAACAAAGAAAATTTTAAATTACTCGGCAATAAACTGGTAAGTATTGCAATAGAGGAAAATGAATTCAGTAATTATTCCAACATGTGATGGACAATCAGAAAAAGCAAAGCGATTCAATATTTTGATGCTTTGATAACAACAGAAAATTTTAAATTACTCGGCAATAAACTGGTAAGTATTGCAATAGAGGAAAAATGAATTCAGTAATTATTCCAACATGTGATGGACAATCAGAAAAAGCAAAGCGATTCAATATTTTGATGCTTTGATAACAACAGAAAATTTTAAATTACTCGGCAATAAACTGGTAAGTATTGCAATAGAGGAAAAATGAATTCAGTAATTATTCCAACATGTGATGGACAATCAGAAAAAGCAAAGCGATTCAATATTTTGATGCTTTGATAACAAGATAATTTTAAAATACTTGGCAATAAACTGGTAAGTATTGCAATAGAGGAAAATGAATTCAGTAATTATTCCAACATGTGATGGACAATCAGAAAAAGCAAAGCGATTCAATATTTTGATGCTTTGATAACAAGAAAATTTTAAATTACTCGGCAATAAACTGGTAAGTATTGCAATAGAGGAAAATGAATTCAGTAATTATTCCAACATGTGATGGACAATCAGAAAAAGCAAAGCGATTCAATATTTTGATGCTTTGATAACAGATAATTTTAAAATATTTGGCAATAAGCTAGTAATAGTAAGTATTGCAATAGAGGAAAATGAATTCAGTAATTATTGCAACATGTGATGGACAATCAGAAAAAGCAAAGCGATTCACTATTTTGATGCTTTGATAACAAAGAAAATTTTAAATTACTTGGCAATAAACTAGTAAGTATTGCAATAGAGGAAAATGAATTCAGTAATTATTCCAACATGTGATGGACAATCAGAAAAAGCAAAGCAATTCAATATTTTGATGCTTTGATAACAGAAAAAATTTTAAATTACTCGGCAATAAACTGGTAAGTATTGCAATAGAACAAAATGAATTCAGTAATTATTCCAACATGTGATGGACAATCAGAAAAAGCAAAGCGATTCAATATTTTGATGCTTTGATAACAGATAATTTTAAAATATTTGGCAATAAACTAGTAAGTATTGCAATAGAGGAAAATGAATTCAGTAATTATTCCAACATGTGATGGAGAATCAGAAAAAGCAAAGCGATTCAATATTTTGATGCTTTGATAACAACGGAAAATTTTAAATTACTCGGCAATAAACTGGTTAGTAATGCAATAGAGGAAAAATGAATTCAGTAATTATTCCAACATGTGATGGACAATCAGAAAAAGCAAAGCGATTCAATATTTTGATGCTTTGATAACAGAAAATTTTAAATTACTCGGCAATAAATTGGTAAGTATAGCAATAGAGGAAAATGAATTCAGTAATTATTGCAACATGTGATGGACAATCAGAAAAAGCAAAGCGATTCAATATTTTGATGCTTTGATAACAACAGAAAATTTTAAATTACTCGGCAATAAACTAGTAAGTATTGCAATAGAGGAAAATTAATTCAGTAATTATTCCAACATGTGATGAACAATCAGAAAAAGCAAAGCGATTCAATATTTTGATGCTTTGATAACAGAAAAATTTTAAATTACTCGGCAATAAACTGGTAAGTATTGCAATAGAGGAAAATGAATTCAGTAATTATTCCAACATGTGATGGACAATCAGAAAAAGCAAAGCGATTCAATATTTTGATGCTTTGATAACAAAGAAAATTTTAAAATATTTGGCAATAAACTAGTAAGTATTGCAATAGAGGAAAATGAATTCAGTAATTATTCCAACATGTGATGGACAATCAGAAAAAGCAAAGCGATTCAATATTTTGATGCTTTGATAACAGATAATTTTAAAATATTTGGCAATAAGCTAGTAAGTATTGCAATAGAGGAAAATGAATTCAGTAATTATTGCAACATGTGATGGACAATCAGAAAAAGCAAAGCGATTCACTATTTTGATGCTTTGATAACAAGATAATTTTAAAATTATTTGGCAATAAACTAGTAAGTATTGCAATAGAGGAAAAATGAATTCAGTAATTATTCCAACATGTGATGGACAATCAGAAAAAGCAAAGCAATTCAATATTTTGATGCTTTGATAACAGAAAAATTTTAAATTACTCGGGAATAAACTGGTAAGTATTGCAATAGAACAAAATGAATTCAGTAATTATTCCAACATGTGATGGACAATCAGAAAAAGCAAAGCGATTCAATATTTTGATGCTTTGATAACAGAAAATTTTAAATTACTCGGCAATAAATTGGTAAGTATTGCAATAGAGGAAAATGAATTCAGTAATTATTCCAACATGTGATGGACAATCACAAAAAGCAAAGCGATTCAATATTTTGATGCTTTGATAACAACAGAAAATTTTAAATTACTCGGCAATAAACTAGTAAGTATTGCAATAGAGGAAAATGAATTCAGTAATTATTCCAACATGTGATGGACAATCAGAAAAAGCAAAGCGATTCATATTTTGATGCTTTGATAACAGAAAAATTTTAAAATTACTCGGCAATAAACTAGTAAGTATTGCAATAGAGGAAAATTAATTCAGTAATTATTCCAACATGTGATGGAGAATCAGAAAAAGCAAAGCGATTCAATATTTTGATGCTTTGATAACAGAAAATTTTAAATTAATCGGCAATAAACTGGTAAGTATTGCAATAGAGGAAAATGAATTCAGTAATTATTCCAACATGTGATGGACAATCAGAAAAAAGCAAAGCGATTCACTATTTTGATGCTTTGATAACAAGATAATTTTAAAATATTTGGCAATAAACTAGTAAGTATTGCAATAGAGGAAAATGAATTCAGTAATTATTCCAACATGTGATGGACAATCAGAAAAAGCAAAGCGATTCAATATTTTGATGCTTTGATAACAACAGAAAATTTTAAATTACTCGGCAATAAATTGGTAAGTATTGCAATAGAGGAAAATGAATTCAGTAATTATTCCAACATGTGATGGACAATCAGAAAAAGCAAAGCGATTCACTATTTTGATGCTTTGATAACAGATAATTTTTAAATTATTTGGCAATAAACTAGTAAGTATTGCAATAGAGGAAAATGAATTCAGTAATTATTCCAACATGTGATGAACAATCAGAAAAAGCAAAGCGATTCACTATTTTGATGCTTTGATAACAAGATAATTTTAAAATATTTGGCAATAAACTAGTAAGTATTGCAATAGAGGAAAATGAATTCAGTAATTATTCCAACATGTGATGGAGAATCAGAAAAAGCAAAGCGATTCACTATTTTGATGCTTTGATAACAACAGAAAATTTTAAATTACTCGGCAATAAACTGGTTAGTAATGCAATAGAGGAAAATGAATTCAGTAATTATTCCAACATGTGATGGACAATCAGAAAAAGCAAAGCGATTCAATATTTTGATGCTTTGATAACAACGGAAAATTTTAAATTACTCGGCAATAAACTGGTTAGTAATGCAATAGAGGAAAATGAATTCAGTAATTATTCCAACATGTGATGGACAATCAGAAAAAGCAAAGCGATTCAATATTTTGATGCTTTGATAACAAGAAAATTTTAAATTACTCGGCAATAAATTGGTAAGTATAGCAATAGAGGAAAATGAATTCAGTAATTATTGCAACATGTGATGGACAATCACAAAAAGCAAAGCGATTCAATATTTTGATGCTTTGATAACAACAGAAAATTTTAAATTACTCGGCAATAAACTAGTAAGTATTGCAATAGAGGAAAATGAATTCAGTAATTATTCCAACATGTGATGGACAATCAGAAAAAGCAAAGCGATTCAATATTTTGATGCTTTGATAACAGATAATTTTAAATTACTCGGCAATAAATTGGTAAGTATAGCAATAGAGAAAAATGAATTCAGTAATTATTGCAACATGTGATGGACAATCAGAAAAAGCAAAGCGATTCAATATTTTGATGCTTTGATAACAAGATAATTTTAAAATATTTGGCAATAAACTAGTAAGTATTGCAATAGAGGAAAATGAATTCAGTAATTATTCCAACATGTGATGGACAATCAGAAAAAGCAAAGCAATTCAATATTTTGATGCTTTGATAACAGAAAAATTTTAAATTACTCGGCAATAAACTGGTAAGTATTGCAATAGAAGAAAATGAATTCAGTAATTATTCCAACATGTGATGGACAATCAGAAAAAGTAAAGCGATTCAATATTTTGATGCTTTGATAACAGAAAATTTTAAATTACTCGGCAATAAATTGGTAAGTATAACAATAGAGAAAAATGAATTCAGTAATTATTGCAACATGTGATGGACAATCACAAAAAGCAAAGCGATTCAATATTTTGATGCTTTGATAACAACAGAAAATTTTAAATTACTCGGCAATAAACTAGTAAGTATTGCAATAGAGGAAAATTAATTCAGTAATTATTCCAACATGTGATGAACAATCAGAAAAAGCAAAAGCGATTCAATATTTTGATGCTTTGATAACAGAAAATTTTAAATTACTCGGCAATAAACTGGTAAGTATTGCAATAGAGGAAAATGAATTCAGTAATTATTCCAACATGTGATGGACAATCAGAAAAAGCAAAGCAATTCATTATTTTGATGCTTTGATAACAGATAATTTTAAAATATTTGGCAATAAGCTAGTAAGTATTGCAATAGAGGAAAATGAATTCAGTAATTATTCCAACATGTGATGGAGAATCGGAAAAAGCAAAGCGATTCAATATTTTGATGCTTTGATAACAACGGAAAATTTTAAATTACTCGGCAATAAACTGGTTAGTAATGCAATAGAGGAAAATGAATTCAGTAATTATTCCAACATGTGATGGACAATCAGAAAAAGTAAAGCGAATCAATATTTTGATGCTTTGATAACAGAAAATTTTAAATTACTCGGCAATAAATTGGTAAGTATAGCAATAGAGAAAAATGAATTTAGTAATTATTGCAACATGTGATGGACAATCACAAAAAGCAAAGCGATTCAATATTTTGATGCTTTGATAACAACAGAAAATTTTAAATTACTCGGCAATAAACTAGTAAGTATTGCAATAGAGGAAAATTAATTCAGTAATTATTCCAACATGTGATGGAGAATCAGAAAAAGCAAAGCGATTCAATATGTTGATGCTTTAATAACAGAAAATTTTAAATTACTCGGCTATAAATTGGTAAGTATTGCAATAGAGGAAAATGAATTCAGTAATTATTCCAACATGTGATGCACAATAAGAAAAAGCAAACCAATTCAATATTTTGATGCTTTGATATCAGAAAAATTTTAAATTACTCGGTAATAAACTGGTAAGTATTGCAATAGAACAAAATGAATTCAGTAATTATTCCAAATTGTGATGGACAATCAGAAAAAGTAAAGCGAATCAATATTTTGATGCTTTGATAACAGAAAATTTTAAATTACTCGGCAATAAATTGGTAAGTATAGCAATAGAGAAAAATGAATTCAGTAATTATTCCAACATGTGATGGACAATCACAAAAAGCAAAGCGATTCAATATTTTGATGCTTTGATAACAACAGAAAATTTTAAATTACTCGGCAATAAACTAGTAAGTATTGCAATAGAGGAAAATTAATTCAGTAATTATTCCAACATGTGATGAACAATCAGAAAAAGCAAAGCGATTCACTATTTTGATGCTTTGATAACAGATAATTTTAAAATATTTGGCAATAAGCTAGTAAGTATTGCAATAGAGGAAAATGAATTCAGTAATTATTCCAACATGTGATGGACAATCAGAAAAAGTAAAGCGAATCAATATTTTGATGCTTTGATAACAGAAAATTTTAAATTACTCGGCAATAAATTGGTAAGTATAGCAATAGAGAAAAATGAATTCAGTAATTATTGCAACATGTGATGGACAATCACAAAAAGCAAAGCGATTCAATATTTTGATGCTTTGATAACAACAGAAAATTTTATATTACTCGGCAATAAACTAGTAAGTATTGCAATAGAGGAAAATTAATTCAGTAATTATTCCAACATGTGATGAACAATCAGAAAAAGCAAAGCGATTCAATATTTTGATGCTTTGATAACATATAATTTTAAATTACTCGGCAATAAATTGGTAAGTATAGCAATAGAGAAAAATGAATTCAGTAATTATTGCAACATGTGATGGACAATCAGAAAAAGCAAAGCGATTCACTATTTTGATGCTTTGATAACAGATAATTTTAAAATATTTGGCAATAAGCTAGTAAGTATTGCAATATAGGAAAATGAATTCAGTAATTATTCCAACATGTGATGGACAATCAGAAAAAGCAAAGCAATTCAATATTTTGATGCTTTGATATCAGAAAAATTTTAAATTACTCGGGAATAAACTGGTAAGTATTGCAATAGAACAAAATGAATTCAGTAATTATTCCAACATGTGATGGACAATCAGAAAAAGTAAAGCGAATCAATATTTTGATGCTTTGATAACAGAAAATTTTAAATTACTCGGCAATAAATTGGTAAGTATAACAATAGAGAAAAATGAATTCAGTAATTATTGCAACATGTGATGGACAATCACAAAAAGCAAAGCGATTCAATATTTTGATGCTTTGATAACAACAGAAAATTTTAAATTACTCGGCAATAAACTAGTAAGTATTGCAATAGAGGAAAATTAATTCAGTAATTATTCCAACATGTGATGAACAATCAGAAAAAGCAAGCAAACAGAAAATTTTAAAATACTCGGCAATAAACTAGTAAGTATTACAATAGAGGAAAATTAATTCAGTAATTATTCCAACATGTGATGGACAACCAGAAAAAGCAATGCAATTCATTATTTTAATGCTTATTCCAACATGTGATGGAGAATCGGAAAAAGCAAAGCGATTCAATATTTTTATGCTTTGATAACAACGGAAAATTTTAAATTACTCGGCAATAAACTGGTTAGTAATGCAATAGAGGAAAATGAATTCAGTAATTATTCCAACATGTGATGGACAATCAGAAAAAGTAAAGCGAATCAATATTTTGATGCTTTGATAACAGAAAATTTTAAATTACTCGGCAATAAATTGGTAAGTATAGCAATAGAGAAAAATGAATTTAGTAATTATTGCAACATGTGATGGACAATCACAAAAAGCAAAGCGATTCAATATTTTGATGCTTTGATAACAACAGAAAATTTTAAATTACTCGGCAATAAACTAGTAAGTATTGCAATAGAGGAAAATTAATTCAGTAATTATTCCAACATGTGATGGAGAATCAGAAAAAGCAAAGCGATTCAATATTTTGATGCTTTGATAACAACAGAAAATTTTAAATTACTCGGCAATAAACTAGTAAGTATTGCAATAGAGGAAAATGAATTCAGTAATTATTCCAACATGTGATGCACAATAAGAAAAAGCAAACCAATTCAATATTTTGATGCTTTGATAACAGAAAAATTTTAAATTACTCGGTAATAAACTGGTAAGTATTGCAATAGAACAAAATGAATTCAGTAATTATTCCAACATGTGATGGACAATCAGAAAAAGTAAAGCGAATCAATATTTTGATGCTTTGATAACAGAAAATTTTAAATTACTCGGCAATAAATTGGTAAGTATAGCAATAGAGAAAAATGAATTCAGTAATTATTCCAACATGTGATGGACAATCACAAAAAGCAAAGCGATTCAATATTTTGATGCTTTGATAACAACAGAAAATTTTAAATTACTCGGCAATAAACTAGTAAGTATTGCAATAGAGGAAAATTAATTCAGTAATTATTCCAACATGTGATGAACAATCAGAAAAAGCAAAGCGATTCACTATTTTGATGCTTTGATAACAGATAATTTTAAAATATTTGGCAATAAGCTAGTAAGTATTGCAATAGAGGAAAATGAATTCAGTAATTATTCCAACATGTGATGGACAATCAGAAAAAGTAAAGCGAATCAATATTTTGATGCTTTGATAACAGAAAATTTTAAATTACTCGGCAATAAATTGGTAAGTATAGCAATAGAGAAAAATGAATTCAGTAATTATTGCAACATGTGATGGACAATCACAAAAAGCAAAGCGATTCAATATTTTGATGCTTTGATAACAACAGAAAATTTTATATTACTCGGCAATAAACTAGTAAGTATTGCAATAGAGGAAAATTAATTCAGTAATTATTCCAACATGTGATGAACAATCAGAAAAATCAAAGCGATTCAATATTTTGATGCTTTGATAACATATAATTTTAAATTACTCGGCAATAAATTGGTAAGTATAGCAATAGAGAAAAATGAATTCAGTAATTATTGCAACATGTGATGGACAATCAGAAAAAGCAAAGCGATTCACTATTTTGATGCTTTGATAACAGATAATTTTAAAATATTTGGCAATAAACTAGTAAGTATTGCAATATAGGAAAATTAATTCAGTAATTATTCCAACATGTGATGGACAATCAGAAAAAGCAAAGCAATTCAATATTTTGATGCTTTGATATCAGAAAAATTTTAAATTACTCGGGAATAAACTGGTAAGTATTGCAATAGAACAAAATGAATTCAGTAATTATTCCAACATGTGATGGACAATCAGAAAAAGTAAAGCGAATCAATATTTTGATGCTTTGATAACAGAAAATTTTAAATTACTCGGCAATAAATTGGTAAGTATAACAATAGAGAAAAATGAATTCAGTAATTATTGCAACATGTGATGGACAATCACAAAAAGCAAAGCGATTCAATATTTTGATGCTTTGATAACAACAGAAAATTTTAAATTACTCGGCAATAAACTAGTAAGTATTGCAATAGAGGAAAATTAATTCAGTAATTATTCCAACATGTGATGAACAATCAGAAAAACAAAGCAATTCAAAACAGAAAATTTTAAAATACTCGGCAATAAACTAGTAAGTATTACAATAGAGGAAAATTAATTCAGTAATTATTCCAACATGTGATGGACAACCAGAAAAAGCAATGCAATTCATTATTTTAATGCTTGATAACAGATAATTTTAAAATATTTAGCAAGAAGCTAGAAAGTATTGCAATAGAGGAAAATAAATTCAGTAATTATTCCAACATGTGATGGAGAATCGGAAAAAGCAAAGCGATTCAATATTTTTATGCTTTGATAACAACGGAAAATTTTAAATTACTCGGCAATAAACTGGTTAGTAATGCAATAGAGGAAAATGAATTCAGTAATTATTGCAACATGTGATGGACAATCACAAAAAGCAAAGCGATTCAATATTTTGATGCTTTGATAACAACGGAAAATTTTAAATTACTCGGCAATAAACTGGTTAGTAATGCAATAGAGGAAAATGAATTCAGTAATTATTGCAACATGTGATGGACAATCACAAAAAGCAAAGCGATTCAATATTTTGATGCTTTGATAACAACAGAAAATTTTAAATTACTCGGCAATAAACTAGTAAGTATTGCAATAGAGGAAAATTAATTCAGTAATTATTCCAACATGTGATGGAGAATCAGAAAAAGCAAAGCGATTCAATATGTTGATGCTTTAATAACAGAAAATTTTAAATTACTCGGCAATAAATTGGTAAGTATTGCAATAGAGGAAAATGAATTCAGTAATTATTCCAACATGTGATGCACAATTAGAAAAAGCAAACCAATTCAATATTTTGATGCTTTGATAACAGATAATTTTAAAATATTTGGCAATAAGCTAAGTAAGTATTGCAATAGAGGAAAATGAATTCAGTAATTATTCCAACATGTGATGGACAATAAGAAAAAGCAAAGCAATTCAATATTTTGATGCTTTGATATCAGAAAAATTTTAAATTACTCGGTAATAAACTGGTAAGTATTGCAATAGAACAAAATGAATTCAGTAATTATTCCAAATTGTGATGGACAATCAGAAAAAGTAAAGCGAATCAATATTTTGATGCTTTGATAACAGAAAATTTTAAATTACTCGGCAATAAATTGGTAAGTATAGCAATAGAGAAAAATGAATTCAGTAATTATTCCAACATGTGATGGACAATCACAAAAAGCAAAGCGATTCAATATTTTGATGCTTTGATAACAACAGAAAATTTTAAATTACTCGGCAATAAACTAGTAAGTATTGCAATAGAGGAAAATTAATTCAGTAATTATTCCAACATGTGATGAACAATCAGAAAAAGCAAAGCGATTCACTATTTTGATGCTTTGATAACAGATAATTTTAAAATATTTGGCAATAAGCTAGTAAGTATTGCAATAGAGGAAAATGAATTCAGTAATTATTCCAACATGTGATGGAGAATCAGAAAAAGCAAAGCGATTCAATATTTTGATGCTTTGATAACAACAGAAAATTTTAAATTACTCGGCAATAAACTGGTTAGTAATGCAATAGAGGAAAATGAATTCAGTAATTATTGCAACATGTGATGGACAATCACAAGAAGCAAAGCGATTCACTATTTTGATGCTTTGATAACAGAAAAATTTTAAATTACTCGGGAATAAACTGGTAAGTATTGCAATAGAACAAAATCAATTCAGTAATTTTTCCAACATGTGATGGACAATTAGAAAAAGCAAAGCGATTCAATATTTTGATGCTTTGATAACATATAATTTTTGAATTACTCGGCAATAAATTGGTAAGCATAGCAATAGAGAAAAATGAATTCAGTAATTATTGCAAAATGTGATGGACAATCAGAAAAAGCAAAGCGATTCACTATTTTGATGCTTTGATAAAAGATAATTTTAAAATATTTGGCAATAAGCTAGTAAGTATTGCAATAGAGGAAAATGAATTCAGTAATTATTCCAACATGTGATGGACAATCAGAAAAAGCAAAGCAATTCAATATTTTGATGCTTTGATATCAGAAAAATTTTAAATTACTCGGGAATAAACTGGTAAGTATGAATTCAGTAAGTATTGCAACATGTGATGGACAATCACAAAAAGCAAAGCGATTCAATATTTTGATGCTTTGATAACAACAGAAAATTTTAAATTACTCGGCAATAAACTAGTAAGTATTGCAATAGAGGAAAATTAATTCAGTAATTATTCCAACATGTGATGGAGAATCAGAAAAAGCAAAGCGATTCAATATTTTGATGCTTTAATAACAGAAAATTTTAAATTACTCGGCTAAATTGGTAAGTATTGCAATAGAGGAAAATGAATTCAGTAATTATTCCAACATGTGATGCACAATTAGAAAAAGCAAACCAATTCAATATTTTGATGCTTTGATAACAGAAAATTTTAAATTACTCGGGAATAAACTGGTAAGTATTGCAATAGAACAAAATGAATTCAGTAATTATTCCAAATTGTGATGGACAATCAGAAAAAGTAAAGCGATTCAATATTTTGATGCTTTGATAACAGAAAATTTTAAATTACTCGGCAATAAATTGGTAAGTATAGCAATAGAGAAAAATGAATTCAGTAATTATTGCAACATGTGATGGACAATCACAAAAAGCAAAGCGATTCAATATTTTGATGCTTTGATAACAACAGAAAATTTTAAATTACTCGGCAATAAACTAGTAAGTATTGCAATAGAGGAAAATTAATTCAGTAATTATTCCAACATGTGATGAACAATCAGAAAAAGCAAAGCGATTCACTATTTTGATGCTTTGATAACAGATAATTTTAAAATATTTGGCAATAAGCTAGTAAGTATTGCAATAGAGGAAAATGAATTCAGTAATTATTCCAACATGTGATGGAGAATCAGAAATAGCAAAGCGATTCAATATTTTGATGCTTTGATAACAACAGAAAGTTTTAAATTACTCGGCAATAAACTGGTTAGTAATGCAATAGAGGAAAATGAATTCAGTAATTATTGCAACATGTGATGGACAATCACAAAAAGCAAAGCGATTCACTATTTTGATGCTTTGATAACAGAAAAATTTTAAATTACTCGGGAATAAACTGGTAAGTATTGCAATAGAACAAAATGAATTCAGTAATTATTCCAACATGTGATGGACAATCAGAAAAAGCAAAGCGATTCAATATTTTGATGCTTTGATAACATATAATTTTAAATTACTCGGCAATAAATTGGTAAGTATAGCAATAGAGAAAAATGAATTCAGTAATTATTGCAAAATGTGATGGACAATCAGAAAAAGCAAAGCGATTCACTATTTTGATGCTTTGATAAAAGATAATTTTAAAATATTTGGCAATAAACTAGTAAGTATTGCAATAGAGGAAAATGAATTCAGTAATTATTCCAACATGTGATGGACAATCAGAAAAAGCAAAGCAATTCAATATTTTGATGCTTTGATAACAGAAAAATTTTAAATTACTCGGCAATAAACTGGTAAGTATTGCAATAGAGAAAAATGAATTCAGTAATTATTCCAAAATGTGATGGACAATCAGAAAAAGTAAAGCGATTCAATATTTTGATGCTTTGATAACAGAAAATTTTAAATTACTCGGCAATAAACTAGTAAGTATTGCAATAGAGGAAAATGAATTCAGTAATTATTCCAACATGTGATGGACAATCAGAAAAAGCAATGCAATTCATTATTTTGATGCTTTGATAACAGATAATTTTAAAATATTTGGCAATAAGCTAGTAAGTATTGCAATAGAGGAAAATTAATTCAGTAATTATTCCAACATGTGATGGAGAATCAGAAAAAGCAAAGCGATTCAATATTTTGATGCTTTGATAACAACAGAAAATTTTAAATTACTCGGAAATAACCTGTTAAGTAATGCAATAGAGGAAAATGAATTCAGTAATTATTCCAACATGTGATGGACAATCAGAAAAAGCAAAGCGATTCAATATTTTGATGCTTTGATAACAGAAAATTTTAAAATATTTGGCAATAAGCTAGTAAGTACTGCAATAGAGGAAAATTAATTCAGTAATTATTCCAACATGTGATGGAGAATCAGAAAAAGCAAAGCGATTCAATATGTTGATGCTTTGATAACAGAAAATTTTAAATTACTCGGCAATAAATTGGTAAGTATAGCAATAGAGAAAAATGAATTCAGTAATTATTGCAACATGTGATGGACAATCACAAAAAGCAAAGCGATTCAATATTTTGATGCTTTGATAACATATAATTTTAAATTACTCGGCAATAAATTGGTAAGTATAGCAATAGAGAAAAATGAATTCAGTAATTATTGCAAAATGTGATGGACAATCAGAAAAAGCAAAGCGATTCACTATTTTGATGCTTTGATAAAAGATAATTTTAAAATATTTGGCAATAAGCTAGTAAGTATTGCAATAGAGGAAAATGAATTAAGTAATTATTCCAACATGTGATGGACAATCAGAAAAAGCAAAGCAATTCAATATTTTGATGCTTTGATATCAGAAAAATTTTAAATTACTCGGGAATAAACTGGTAAGTATTGCAATAGAACAAAATGAATTCAGTAATTATTCCAAATTGTGATGGACAATCAGAAAAAGTAAAGCGATTCAATATTTTGATGCTTTGATAACAGAAAATTTTAAATTACTCGGCAATAAATTGGTAAGTATAGCAATAGAGAAAAATGAATTCAGTAATTATTGCAACATGTGATGGACAATCACAAAAAGCAAAGCGATTCAATATTTTGATGCTTTGATAACAACAGAAAATTTTAAATTACTCGGCAATAAACTAGTAAGTATTGCAATAGAGGAAAATTAATTCAGTAATTATTCCAACATGTGATGAACAATCAGAAAAAGCAAAGCGATTCACTATTTTGATGCTTTGATAACAGATAATTTTAAAATATTTGGCAATAAGCTAGTAAGTATTGCAATAGAGGAAAATGAATTCAGTAATTATTCCAACATGTGATGGAGAATCAGAAAAAGCAAAGCGATTCAATATTTTGATGCTTTGATAACAACAGAAAATTTTAAATTACTCGGCAATAAACTGGTTAGTAATGCAATAGAGGAAAATGAATTCAGTAATTATTGCAACATGTGATGGACAATCACAAAAAGCAAAGCGATTCACTATTTTGATGCTTTGATAACAGAAAAATTTTAAATTACTCGGGAATAAACTGGTAAGTATTGCAATAGAACAAAATGAATTCAGTAATTATTCCAACATGTGATGGACAATCAGAAAAAGCAAAGCGATTCAATATTTTGATGCTTTGATAACATATAATTTTAAATTACTCGGCAATAAATTGGTAAGTATAGCAATAGAGAAAAATGAATTCAGTAATTATTGCAACATGTGATGGACAATCAGAAAAAGCAAAGCGATTCACTATTTTGATGCTTTGATAAAAGATAATTTTAAAATATTTGGCAATAAGCTAGTAAGTATTGCAATAGAGGAAAATGAATTAAGTAATTATTCCAACATGTGATGGACAATCAGAAAAAGCAAAGCAATTCAATATTTTGATGCTTTGATAACAGAAAAATTTTAAATTACTCGGGAATAAACTGGTAAGTATTGCAATAGAACAAAATGAATTCAGTAATTATTCCAAATTGTGATGGACAATCAGAAAAAGTAAAGCGAATCAATATTTTGATGCTTTGATAACAGAAAATTTTAAATTACTCGGCAATAAACTAGTAAGTATTGCAATAGAGGCAAATGAATTCAGTAATTATACCAACATGTGATGGACAACCAGAAAAAGCAATGCAATTCATTATTTTGATGCTTGATAACAGATAATTTTAAAATATTTAGCAAGAAGCTAGTAAGTATTGCAAAAGAGGAAAATTAATTCAGTAATTATTCCAACATGTGATGGAGAATCGGAAAAAGCAAAGCGATTCAATATTGTGATGCTTTGATAACAACAGAAAATTTTAAATTACTCGGCAATAAACTGGTTAGTAATGCAATAGAGGAAAATGAATTCAGTAATTATTCCAACATGTGATGGACAATCAGCAAAAGCAAAGCGATTCTATATTTTGATGCTTTGATAACAGAATATTTTAAAATATTTGGCAATAAGCTAGTAAGTACTGCAATAGAGGAAAATTAATTCAGTAATTATTCCAACATGTGATGGAGAATCAGAAAAAGCAAAGCGATTCAATATGTTGATGCTTTAATAACAGAAAATTTTAAATTACTCGGCAATAAATTGGTAAGTATAGCAATAGAGAAAAATGAATTCAGTAATTATTGCAACATGTGATGGACAATCACAAAAAGCAAAGCGATTCAATATTTTGATGCTTTGATAACAACAGAAAATTTTAAATTACTCGGCAATAAACTAGTAAGTATTGCAATAGAGGAAAATTAATTCAGTAATTATTCCAACATGTGATGAACAATCAGAAAAAGCAAAGCGATTCAATTTTGATGCTTTGATAACAGAAAATTTTAAATTACTCGGCAATAAACTGGCTAGTAATGCAATAGAGGCAAATGAATTCAGTAATTATACTAACATGTGATGGACAACCAGAAAAAGCAATGCAATTCATTATTTTGATGCTTGATAACAGATAATTTTAAAATATTTGGCAATAAGCTAGTAAGTAGTAAGTATGCAATAGAGGAAAATGTATTCAGTAATTATTCCAACATGTGATGGAGAATCGGAAAAAGCAAAGCGATTCAATATTTTGATGCTTTGATAACAACGGAAAATTTTAAATTACTCGGCAATAAACTGGTTAGTAATGCAATAGAGGAAAATGAATTCAGTAATTATTCCAACATGTGATGGACAATCAGAAAAAGTAAAGCGATTCAATATTTTGATGCTTTGATAACAAGAAAATTTTAAATTACTCGGCAATAACCTGTTAAGTAATGCAATAGAGGAAAATTAATTCAGTAATTATTCCAACATGTGATGGAGAATCGGAAAAAGCAAAGCGATTCAATATTGTGATGCTTTGATAACAACAGAAAATTTTAAATTACTCGGCTAAATTGGTAAGTATTGCAATAGAGGAAAATGAATTCAGTAATTATTCCAACATGTGATGGAGAATCGGAAAAAGCAAAGCGATTCAATATTTTGATGCTTTGATAACAACGGAAAATTTTAAATTACTCGGCAATAAACTGGTTAGTAATGCAATAGAGGAAAATGAATTCAGTAATTATTCCAACATGTGATGGACAATCAGAAAAAGTAAAGCGATTCAATATTTTGATGCTTTGATAACAGAAAATTTTAAAATATTTGGCAATAAGCTAGTAAGTATTGCAATAGAGGAAAATTAATTCAGTAATTATTCCAACATGTGATGGAAAATCAGAAAAAGCAAAGCGATTCAATATGTTGATGCTTTAATAACAGAAAATTTTAAATTACTCGGCAATAAATTGGTAAGTATTGCAATAGAGGAAAATGAATTCAGTAATTATTCCAACATGTGATGGAGAATCGGAAAAAGCAAAGCGATTCAATATTTTGATGCTTTGATAACAACGGAAAATTTTAAATTTCTCGGCAATAAACTGGTTAGTAATGCAATAGAGGAAAATGAATTCAGTAATTATTCCAACATGTGATGGACAATCAGAAAAAGTAAAGCGATTCAATATTTTGATGCTTTGATAACAGAAAATTTTAAATTACTCGGCAATAAATTGGTAAGTATAGCAATAGAGAAAAATGAATTCAGTAATTATTGCAACATGTGATGGACAATCACAAAAAGCAAAGCGATTCAATATTTTGATGCTTTGATAACAGATAATTTTAAAATATTTGGCAATAAGCTAGTAAGTATTGCAATAGAGGAAAATGAATTCAGTAATTATTCCAACATGTGATGGAAATAAAAAACAAAGCGATCAATTTGAGCAAAATTTTAAAGTACTCGGCAATAAACTGTAACAAAAATGAATTCAGTAATTATTCCAACATGTGATGGACAATCAGAAAAAGCAAAGCGATTCAATATTTTGATGCTTTGATAACAGATAATTTTAAATTACTCGGCAATAAATTGGTAAGTATAGCAATAGAGAAAAATGAATGCAGTAATTATTGCAACATGTGATGGACAATCACAAAAAGCAAAGCGATTCAATATTTTGATGCTTTGATAACAGAAATTTTAAAATATGAACAGATAATTTTAAATATTTGGCAATAAACTAGTAAGTATTGCAATAGAAGAAAAATGAATTCAGTAATTATTCCAACATGTGATGGAGAATCAGAAAAAGCAAAGCGATTCAATATTTTGATGCTTTGATAACAACGGAAAATTTTAAATTACTCGGCAATAAACTGGTTAGTAATGCAATAGAGGAAAATGAATTCAGTAATTATTCCAACATGTGATGGACAATCAGAAAAAGCAAAGCGATTCAATATTTTGATGCTTTGATAACAAGAAAATTTTAAATTACTCGGCAATAAATTGGTAAGTATAGCAATAGAGAAAAATGAATTCAGTAATTATTGCAACATGTGATGGACAATCAGAAAAAGCAAAGCGATTCAATATTTTGATGCTTTGATAACAACAGAAAATTTTAAATTACTCGGCAATAAACTAGTAAGTATTGCAATAGAGGAAAATGAATTCAGTAATTATTCCAACATGTGATGGACAATCAGAAAAAGCAAAGCGATTCAATATTTTGATGCTTTGATAACAAGAAAATTTTAAATTACTCGGCAATAAATTGGTAAGTATTGCAATAGAGAAAAATGAATTCAGTAATTATTCCAACATGTGATGGACAATCAGAAAAAGCAAAGCAATTCAATATTTTGATGCTTTGATAACAGAAAAATTTTAAATTACTCGGGAATAAACTGGTAAGTATTGCAATAGAACAAAATGAATTCAGTAATTATTCCAACATGTGATGGACAATCAGAAAAAGCAAAGCGATTCAATATTTTGATGCTTTGATAACAGAAAATTTTAAATTACTCGGCAATAAATTGGTAAGTATAGCAATAGAGAAAAATGAATTCAGTAATTATTCCAACATGTGATGGACAATCACAAAAAGCAAAGCGATTCAATATTTTGATGCTTTGATAACAACAGAAAATTTTAAATTACTCGGCAATAAACTGGTAAGTATTGCAATAGAGGAAAATGAATTCAGTAATTATTCCAACATGTGATGGACAATCAGAAAAAGCAAAGCGATTCACTATTTTGATGCTTTGATAACAGATAATTTTAAAATATTTGGCAATAAACTAGTAAGTATTGCAATAGAGGAAAATGAATTCAGTAATTATTCCAACATGTGATGGACAATCAGAAAAAGCAAAGCGATTCAATATTTTGATGCTTTGATAACAACAGAAAATTTTAAATTACTCGGCAATAAACTGGTAAGTATTGCAATAGAGGAAAATGAATTCAGTAATTATTCCAACATGTGATGGACAATCAGAAAAAGCAAAGCGATTCAATATTTTGATGCTTTGATAACAACAGAAAATTTTAAATATTACTCGGCAATAAACTAGTAAGTATTGCAATAGAGGAAAATGAATTCAGTAATTATTCCAACATGTGATGGACAATCAGAAAAAGCAAAGCGATTCAATATTTTGATGCTTTGATAACAAAGATAATTTTAAATTACTCGGCAATAAACTGGTAAGTATTGCAATAGAGAAAAAATGAATTCAGTAATTATTCCAACATGTGATGGACAATCAGAAAAAGCAAAGCGATTCACTATTTTGATGCTTTGATAACAGATAATTTTAAAATATTTGGCAATAATCTAGTAAGTATTGCAATAGAGGAAAATGAATTCAGTAATTATTCCAACATGTGATGGACAATCAGAAAAAGCAAAGCAATTCAATATTTTGATGCTTTGATAACAGAAAAAATTTTAAATTACTCGGGAATAAACTGGTAAGTATTGCAATAGAAGAAAATGAATTCAGTAATTATTCCAACATGTGATGGACAATCAGAAAAAGCAAAGCGATTCAATATTTTGATGCTTTGATAACAAGAAAATTTTAAATTACTCGGCAATAAACTGGTAAGTATAGCAATAGAGGAAAATGAATTCAGTAATTATTCCAACATGTGATGGACAATCAGAAAAAGCAAAGCGATTCAATATTTTGATGCTTTGATAACAACAGAAAATTTTAAATTACTCGGCAATAAACTGGTAAGTAATGCAATAGAGGAAAATGAATTCAGTAATTATTCCAACATGTGATGGACAATCAGAAAAAGCAAAGCGATTCAATATTTTGATGCTTTGATAACAGAAAATTTTAAATTACAATAGGGAAAATAATTCAGTAATTATTCAAATGAAAGAAAAAAATGCAATTCAGTAATTATTCCAACATGTGATGGAGAATCAGAAAAAGCAAAGCGATTCAATATTTTGATGCTTTGATAACAACGGAAAATTTTAAATTACTCGGCAATAAACTGGTTAGTAATGCAATAGAGGAAAATGAATTCAGTAATTATTCCAACATGTGATGGACAATCAGAAAAAGCAAAGCGATTCAATATTTTGATGCTTTGATAACAGAAAATTTTAAATTACTCGGCAATAAACTGGTAAGTATTGCAATAGAGAAAAATGAATTCAGTAATTATTGCAACATGTGATGGACAATCACAAAAAGCAAAGCGATTCAATATTTTGATGCTTTGATAACAACAGAAAATTTTAAATTACTCGGCAATAAACTAGTAAGTATTGCAATAGAGGAAAATGAATTCAGTAATTATTCCAACATGTGATGGACAATCAGAAAAAGCAAAGCGATTCAATATTTTGATGCTTTGATAACAAGAAAATTTTAAATTACTCGGCAATAAATTGGTAAGTATTGCAATAGAGGAAAATGAATTCAGTAATTATTCCAACATGTGATGGACAATCAGAAAAAGCAAAGCGATTCAATATTTTGATGCTTTGATAACAGAAAATTTTAAATTACTCGGCAATAAACTGGTAAGTATTGCAATAGAACAAAATGAATTCAGTAATTATTCCAACATGTGATGGACAATCAGAAAAAGCAAAGCGATTCAATATTTTGATGCTTTGATAACAGAAAATTTTAAATTACTCGGCAATAAATTGGTAAGTATTGCAATAGAGAAAAATGAATTCAGTAATTATTCCAACATGTGATGGACAATCAGAAAAAGCAAAGCGATTCAATATTTTGATGCTTTGATAACAACAGAAAATTTTAAATTACTCGGCAATAAACTAGTAAGTATTGCAATAGAGGAAAATGAATTCAGTAATTATTCCAACATGTGATGGACAATCAGAAAAAGCAAAGCGATTCACTATTTTGATGCTTTGATAACAAGATAATTTTAAAATATTTGGCAATAAACTAGTAAGTATTGCAATAGAGGAAAATGAATTCAGTAATTATTCCAACATGTGATGGACAATCAGAAAAAGCAAAGCGATTCAATATTTTGATGCTTTGATAACAACAGAAAATTTTAAATTACTCGGCAATAAATTGGTAAGTATAGCAATAGAGAAAAATGAATTCAGTAATTATTCCAACATGTGATGGACAATCAGAAAAAGCAAAGCGATTCAATATTTTGATGCTTTGATAACAACAGAAAATTTTAAATTACTCGGCAATAAACTAGTAAGTATTGCAATAGAGGAAAATGAATTCAGTAATTATTCCAACATGTGATGGACAATCAGAAAAAGCAAAGCGATTCAATATTTTGATGCTTTGATAACAACACAACAGATCATTTTAAATTACTCGGCAATAAACTGGTAAGTATAGCAATAGAGGAAAATGAATTCAGTAATTATTCCAACATGTGATGGACAATCAGAAAAAGCAAAGCGATTCAATATTTTGATGCTTTGATAACAGATAATTTTAAAATATTTGGCAATAAGCTAGTAAGTATTGCAATAGAGGAAAATGAATTCAGTAATTATTCCAACATGTGATGGACAATCAGAAAAAGCAAAGCGATTCAATATTTTGATGCTTTGATAACAACAAAAATTTTAAATTACTCGGGAATAAACTGGTAAGTATTGCAATAGAACAAAATGAATTCAGTAATTATTCCAACATGTGATGGACAATCAGAAAAAGCAAAGCGATTCAATATTTTGATGCTTTGATAACAGAAAATTTTAAATTACTCGGCAATAAATTGGTAAGTATTGCAATAGAGAAAAATGAATTCAGTAATTATTGCAACATGTGATGGACAATCAGAAAAAGCAAAGCGATTCAATATTTTGATGCTTTGATAACAACAGAAAATTTTAAATTACTCGGCAATAAACTAGTAAGTATTGCAATAGAGGAAAATGAATTCAGTAATTATTCCAACATGTGATGGACAATCAGAAAAAGCAAAGCAATTTATATTTTGATGCTTTGATAACAGAAAATTTTAAAATACTCGGCAATAAACTAGTAAGTATTGCAATAGAGGAAAATGAATTCAGTAATTATTCCAACATGTGATGGACAATCAGAAAAAAGCAAAGATTTCATTATTTTGATGCTTTGATAACAAGATAATTTTAAAATATTTGGCAATAAGCTAGTAAGTATTGCAATAGAGGAAAATGAATTCAGTAATTATTCCAACATGTGATGGACAATCAGAAAAAGCAAAGCGATTCAATATTTTGATGCTTTGATAACAACGGAAAATTTTAAATTACTCGGCAATAAACTGGTTAGTAATGCAATAGAGGAAAATGAATTCAGTAATTATTGCAACATGTGATGGACAATCACAAAAAGCAGAGCGATTTACTATTTTGATGCTTTGATAACAAAGAAAATTTTAAATTACTCGGGAATAAACTGGTTAGTATTGCAATAAAGGCAAATGAATTCAGTAATTATTCCAACATGTGATGGACAATCAGAAAAAGCAAAGCGATTCAATATTTTGATGCCATATAATTTTAACATATTTGGCAATAAGCTAGTAAGTATTGCAATAGAGGAAAATGAATTCAGTAATTATTCCAACATGTGATGGACAATCAGAAAAAGCAAAGCGATTCAATATTTTGATGCTTTGATAACAACAGAAAATTTTAAATTACTCGGCAATAAACTGGTTAGTAATGCAATAGAGGAAAATGAATTCAGTAATTATTGCAACATGCGATGGACAATCACAAAAAGCAAAGCGATTCACTATTTTGATGCTTTGATAACAAAGAAAATTTTAAATTACTCGGGAATAAACTGGTAAGTATTGCAATAGAGGAAAATGAATTCAGTAATTATTCCAACATGTGATGGACAATCAGAAAAAGCAAAGCGATTCAATATTTTGATGCTTTGATAACAGATAATTTTAAATTACTCGGCAATAAACTGGTAAGTATTGCAATAGAGGAAAATGAATTCAGTAATTATTCCAACATGTGATGGACAATCAGAAAAAGCAAAGCGATTCAATATTTTGATGCTTTGATAACAGATAATTTTAAAATACTTGGCAATAAACTAGTAAGTATTGCAATAGAGGAAAATGAATTCAGTAATTATTCCAACATGTGATGGACAATCAGAAAAAGCAAAGCAATTCAATATTTTGATGCTTTGATAACAGAAAAATTTTAAATTACTCGGGAATAAACTGGTAAGTATTGCAATAGAGGAAAATGAATTCAGTAATTATTCCAACATGTGATGGACAATCAGAAAAAGCAAAGCGATTCAATATTTTGATGCTTTGATAACAAAGAAAATTTTAAATTACTCGGGAATAAACTTGTAAGTATTGCAATAGAGGAAAATGAATTCAGTAATTATTCCAACATGTGATGGACAATCAGAAAAAGCAAAGCGATTCAATATTTTGATGCTTTGATAACAACAGAAAATTTTAAATTACTCGGGAATAAACTGGTAAGTATTGCAATAGAGGCAAATGAATTCAGTAATTATTCCAACATGTGATGGACAATCAGAAAAAGCAAAGCAATTCAATATTTTGATGCTTTGATAACAGAAAAATTTTAAATTACTCGGGAATAAACTGGTAAGTATTGCAATAGAACAAAATGAATTCAGTAATTATTCCAACATGTGATGGACAATCAGAAAAAGCAAAGCGATTCAATATTTTGATGCTTTGATAACAAAGAAAATTTTAAATTACTCGGCAATAAACTGGTAAGTATTGCAATAGAGAAAAATGAATTCAGTAATTATTGCAACATGTGATGGACAATCAGAAAAAGCAAAGCGATTCAATATTTTGATGCTTTGATAACAACAGAAAATTTTAAATTACTCGGCAATAAACTAGTAAGTATTGCAATAGAGGAAAATGAATTCAGTAATTATTCCAACATGTGATGGACAATCAGAAAAAGCAAAGCGATTCAATATTTTGATGCTTTGATAACAGATAATTTTAAAATATTTGGCAATAAACTAGTAAGTATTGCAATAGAGGAAAAATGAATTCAGTAATTATTCCAACATGTGATGGACAATCAGAAAAAGCAAAGCGATTCAATATTTTGATGCTTTGATAACAACAGAAAATTTTAAATTACTCGGCAATAAACTGGTTAGTAATGCAATAGAGGAAAATGAATTCAGTAATTATTGCAACATGTGATGGACAATCAGAAAAAGCAAAGCGATTCACTATTTTGATGCTTTGATAACAACAGAAAATTATAAATTACTCGGCAATAAACTGGTAAGTATTGCAATAGAGGAAAATGAATTCAGTAATTATTCCAACATGTGATGGACAATCAGAAAAAGCAAAGCGATTCAATATTTTGATGCTTTGATAACAAAGATAATTTTAAATTACTCGGCAATAAACTGGTAAGTATTGCAATAGAGAAAAATGAATTCAGTAATTATTGCAACATGTGATGGACAATCAGAAAAAGCAAAGCGATTCAATATTTTGATGCTTTGATAACAAGATAATTTTAAAATATTTGGCAATAAACTAGTAAGTATTGCAATAGAGGAAAATGAATTCAGTAATTATTCCAACATGTGATGGACAATCAGAAAAAGCAAAGCGATTCAATATTTTGATGCTTTGATAACAGAAAAATTTTAAATTACTCGGCAATAAACTGGTAAGTATTGCAATAGAGGAAAATGAATTCAGTAATTATTCCAACATGTGATGGACAATCAGAAAAAGCAAAGCGATTCAATATTTTGATGCTTTGATAACAGCAGAAATTTTAAATTACTCGGCAATAAACTGGTAAGTATTGCAATAGAGGAAAATGAATTCAGTAATTATTCCAACATGTGATGGACAATCAGAAAAAGCAAAGCGATTCACTATTTTGATGCTTTGATAACAACAGATAATTTTAAAATACTTGGCAATAAACTAGTAAGTATTGCAATAGAGGAAAATGAATTCAGTAATTATTCCAACATGTGATGGACAATCAGAAAAAGCAAAGCGATTCAATATTTTGATGCTTTGATAACAACAGAAAATTTTAAATTACTCGGCAATAAATTGGTAAGTATTGCAATAGAGGAAAATGAATTCAGTAATTATTCCAACATGTGATGGACAATCAGAAAAAGCAAAGCGATTCAATATTTTGATGCTTTGATAACAAGAAAATTTTAAAATATTTGGCAATAAACTAGTAAGTATTGCAATAGAGGAAAATGAATTCAGTAATTATTCCAACATGTGATGGACAATCAGAAAAAGCAAAGCGATTCAATATTTTGATGCTTTGATAACAACAGAAAATTTTAAATTACTCGGCAATAAATTGGTAAGTATAGCAATAGAGAAAAATGAATTCAGTAATTATTCCAACATGTGATGGACAATCAGAAAAAGCAAAGCGATTCAATATTTTGATGCTTTGATAACAACGATAATTTTAAAATTACTCGGCAATAAACTGGTAAGTATTGCAATAGAGAAAAATGAATTCAGTAATTATTCCAACATGTGATGGACAATCAGAAAAAGCAAAGCGATTCACTATTTTGATGCTTTGATAACAAGATAATTTTAAAATACTTGGCAATAAACTAGTAAGTATTGCAATAGAGGAAAATGAATTCAGTAATTATTCCAACATGTGATGGACAATCAGAAAAAGCAAAGCGATTCAATATTTTGATGCTTTGATAACAGAAAAATTTTAAATTACTCGGCAATAAACTGGTAAGTATTGCAATAGAGGAAAATGAATTCAGTAATTATTCCAACATGTGATGGACAATCAGAAAAAGCAAAGCGATTCAATATTTTGATGCTTTGATAACAGAAAATTTTAAATTACTCGGCAATAAACTGGTAAGTATTGCAATAGAGGAAAAATGAATTCAGTAATTATTGCAACATGTGATGGACAATCAGAAAAAGCAAAGCGATTCAATATTTTGATGCTTTGATAACAACAGAAAATTTTAAATTACTCGGCAATAAACTGGTAAGTATTGCAATAGAGGAAAATGAATTCAGTAATTATTCCAACATGTGATGGACAATCAGAAAAAGCAAAGCGATTCACTATTTTGATGCTTTGATAACAAGATAATTTTAAAATATTTGGCAATAAACTAGTAAGTATTGCAATAGAGGAAAATGAATTCAGTAATTATTCCAACATGTGATGGACAATCAGAAAAAGCAAAGCGATTCAATATTTTGATGCTTTGATAACAACAGAAAATTTTAAATTACTCGGGAATAAACTGGTAAGTATTGCAATAGAGGAAAATGAATTCAGTAATTATTCCAACATGTGATGGACAATCAGAAAAAGCAAAGCGATTCACTATTTTGATGCTTTGATAACAACAGAAAATTTTAAATTACTCGGGAATAAACTGGTAAGTATTGCAATAGAACAAAATGAATTCAGTAATTATTCCAACATGTGATGGACAATCAGAAAAAGCAAAGCGATTCAATATTTTGATGCTTTGATAACAGATAATTTTAAATTACTCGGCAATAAATTGGTAAGTATTGCAATAGAGAAAAATGAATTCAGTAATTATTGCAACATGTGATGGACAATCAGAAAAAGCAAAGCGATTCACTATTTTGATGCTTTGATAACAACAGATAATTTTAAAATACTCGGCAATAAACTGGTTAAGTAATTGCAATAGAGGAAAATGAATTCAGTAATTATTCCAACATGTGATGGACAATCAGAAAAAACAAAGCGATTCAATATTTTGATGCTTTGATAACAGAAAAATTTTAAATTACTCGGGAATAAACTGGTAAGTATTGCAATAGAGGAAAATGAATTCAGTAATTATTCCAACATGTGATGGACAATCAGAAAAAGCAAAGCGATTCACTATTTTGATGCTTTGATAACAACAGAAAATTTTAAATTACTCGGCAATAAACTAGTAAGTATTGCAATAGAGGAAAATGAATTCAGTAATTATTCCAACATGTGATGGACAATCAGAAAAAGCAAAGCGATTCATTATTTTGATGCTTTGATAACAGATAATTTTAAAATATTTGGCAATAAGCTAGTAAGTATTGCAATAGAGGAAAATGAATTCAGTAATTATTCCAACATGTGATGGACAATCAGAAAAAGCAAAGCGATTCAATATTTTGATGCTTTGATAACAACAGAAAATTTTAAATTACTCGGCAATAAACTGGTTAGTAATGCAATAGAGGAAAATGAATTCAGTAATTATTCCAACATGTGATGGACAATCAGAAAAAGCAAAGCGATTCACTATTTTGATGCTTTGATAACAAAGAAAATTTTAAAATACTTGGCAATAAACTAGTAAGTATTGCAATAGAGGAAAATGAATTCAGTAATTATTCCAACATGTGATGGACAATCAGAAAAAAGCAAAGCGATTCAATATTTTGATGCTTTGATAACAAAGAAAATTTTAAATTACTCGGCAATAAATTGGTAAGTATTGCAATAGAGAAAAATGAATTCAGTAATTATTCCAACATGTGATGGACAATCAGAAAAAGCAAAGCGATTCAATATTTTGATGCTTTGATAACAACAGAAAATTTTAAATTACTCGGCAATAAACTAGTAAGTATTGCAATAGAGGAAAATGAATTCAGTAATTATTCCAACATGTGATGGACAATCAGAAAAAGCAAAGCGATTCAATATTTTGATGCTTTGATAACAACAGAAAATTTTAAATTACTCGGCAATAAACTGGTTAGTAATGCAATAGAGGAAAATGAATTCAGTAATTATTCCAACATGTGATGGACAATCAGAAAAAGCAAAGCAATTCATTATTTTGATGCTTTGATAACAACAGATAATTTTAAAATATTTGGCAATAAACTAGTAAGTAATGTAGCAATAGAGGAAAATGAATTCAGTAATTATTCCAACATGTGATGGACAATCAGAAAAAGCAAAGCGATTCAATATTTTGATGCTTTGATAACAACAGAAATTTTAAATTACTCGGCAATAAACTGGTTAGTAATGCAATAGAGGAAAATGAATTCAGTAATTATTCCAACATGTGATGGACAATCAGAAAAAGCAAAGCGATTCAATATTTTGATGCTTTGATAACAACAGAAAATTTTAAATTACTCGGCAATAAACTGTTAAGTAATGCAATAGAGGAAAATGAATTCAGTAATTATTCCAACATGTGATGGACAATCAGAAAAAGCAAAGCGATTCAATATTTTGATGCTTTGATAACAAAGAAAATTTTAAATTACTCGGGAATAAACTGGTTAGTATTGCAATAGAGGCAAATGAATTCAGTAATTATTCCAACATGTGATGGACAATCAGAAAAAGCAAAGCGATTCAATATTTTGATGCTTTGATAACAACAGAAAATTTTAAATTACTCGGCAATAAACTGGTTAGTAATGCAATAGAGGAAAATGAATTCAGTAATTATTCCAACATGTGATGGACAATCAGAAAAAGCAAAGCGATTCAATATTTTGATGCTTTGATAACAGATAATTTTAAAATATTTGGCAATAAGCTAGTAAGTATTGCAATAGAGGAAAATGAATTCAGTAATTATTCCAACATGTGATGGACAATCAGAAAAAGCAAAGCGATTCAATATTTTGATGCTTTGATAACAACAGAAAATTTTAAAATTACTCGGCAATAAACTGGTAAGTATTGCAATAGAGGAAAATGAATTCAGTAATTATTCCAACATGTGATGGACAATCAGAAAAAGCAAAGCGATTCAATATTTTGATGCTTTGATAACAACAGAAAATTTTAAATTACTCGGCAATAAACTGGTTAAGTATTGCAATAGAGGAAAATGAATTCAGTAATTATTCCAACATGTGATGGACAATCAGAAAAAGCAAAGCGATTCAATATTTTGATGCTTTGATAACAAAGAAAATTTTAAATTACTCGGGAATAAACTGGTAAGTATTGCAATAGAGGAAAATGAATTCAGTAATTATTCCAACATGTGATGGACAATCAGAAAAAGCAAAGCGATTCAATATTTTGATGCTTTGATAACAACAGATAATTTTAAAATACTGGCAATAAACTCAAAAGGCAATAAACTGGTAAGTATATGCAATAGAAGAAAATGAATTCAGTAATTATTCCAACATGTGATGGACAATCAGAAAAAGCAAAGCGATTCAATATTTTGATGCTTTGATAACAAGATAATTTTAAATTACTCGGCAATAAACTGGTAAGTATTGCAATAGAGGAAAATGAATTCAGTAATTATTCCAACATGTGATGGACAATCAGAAAAAGCAAAGCGATTCAATATTTTGATGCTTTGATAACAAAGATAATTTTAAATTATTTGGCAATAAACTAGTAAGTAAGTATTGCAATAGAGGAAAATGAATTCAGTAATTATTCCAACATGTGATGGACAATCAGAAAAAGCAAAGCGATTCAATATTTTGATGCTTTGATAACAACGAAAATTTTAAATTACTCGGCAATAAACTGGTTAGTAATGCAATAGAGGAAAATGAATTCAGTAATTATTCCAACATGTGATGGACAATCAGAAAAAGCAAAGCGATTCAATATTTTGATGCTTTGATAACAACGAAAATTTTAAATTACTCGGCAATAAACTGGTAAGTATATGCAATAGAGGAAAATGAATTCAGTAATTATTCCAACATGTGATGGACAATCAGAAAAAGCAAAGCGATTCACTATTTTGATGCTTTGATAACAGATAATTTTAAATTATTTGGCAATAAGCTAGTAAGTATTGCAATAGAGGAAAATGAATTCAGTAATTATTCCAACATGTGATGGACAATCAGAAAAAAGCAAAGCGATTCAATATTTTGATGCTTTGATAACAGAAAATTTTAAAATTACTCGGCAATAAATTGGTAAGTATATGCAATAGAGAAAAATGAATTCAGTAATTATTGCAACATGTGATGGACAATCAGAAAAAGCAAAGCGATTCAATATTTTGATGCTTTGATAACAGAAAAATTTTAAATTACTCGGGAATAAACTGGTAAGTATTGCAATAGAGGAAAATGAATTCAGTAATTATTCCAACATGTGATGGACAATCAGAAAAAGCAAAGCGATTCAATATTTTGATGCTTTGATAACAGATAATTTTAAATTACTCGGCAATAAATTGGTAAGTATAGCAATAGAGAAAAATGAATTCAGTAATTATTGCAACATGTGATGGACAATCACAAAAAGCAAAGCGATTCACTATTTTGATGCTTTGATAACAACAGAAAATTTTAAATTACTCGGGAATAAACTGGTAAGTATTGCAATAGAAAAAAATGAATTCAGTAATTATTCCAACATGTGATGGACAATCAGAAAAAGCAAAGCGATTCAATATTTTGATGCTTTGATAACAGATAATTTTAAATTACTCGGCAATAAACTGGTAAGTATTGCAATAGAGCAAAATGAATTCAGTAATTATTCCAACATGTGATGGACAATCAGAAAAAGCAAAGCGATTCAATATTTTGATGCTTTGATAACAAGATAATTTTAAAATACTTGGCAATAAACTAGTAAGTATTGCAATAGAGGAAAATTAATTCAGTAATTATTCCAACATGTGATGAACAATCAGAAAAAGCAAAGCGATTCAATATTTTGATGCTTTGATAACAACACAACAGATCATTTTAAATTACTCGGCAATAAATTGGTAAGTATAGCAATAGAGAAAAATGAATTCAGTAATTATTGCAACATGTGATGGACAATCAGAAAAAGCAAAGCGATTCACTATTTTGATGCTTTGATAACAGATAATTTTAAAATACTTGGCAATAAACTAGTAAGTATTGCAATAGAGAAAAATGAATTCAGTAATTATTCCAACATGTGATGAACAATCAGAAAAAGCAAAGCTATTTTCATGCTTTGATAACAGATAATTTTAAAATATTTGGCAATAAGCTAGTAAGTATTGCAATAGAGGAAAATGAATTCAGTAATTATTCCAACATGTGATGAACAATCAGAAAAAGCAAAGCGATTCAATATTTTGATGCTTTGATAACAACAGATCATTTTAAATTACTCGGCAATAAATTGGTAAGTATAGCAATAGAGAAAAATGAATTCAGTAATTATTGCAACATGTGATGGACAATCAGAAAAAGCAAAGCAATTCACTATTTTGATGCTTTGATAACAACAGAAAATTTTAAATTACTCGGCAATAAACTAGTAAGTATTGCAATAGAGGAAAATGAATTCAGTAATTATTCCAACATGTGATGGAGAATCGGAAAAAGCAAAGCGATTCAATATTTTGATGCTTTGATAACAACGGAAAATTTTAAATTACTCGGCAATAAACTGGTTAGTAATGCAATAGAGGAAAATGAATTCAGTAATTATTCCAACATGTGATGGACAATCAGAAAAAGCAAAGCGATTCAATATTTTGATGCTTTGATAACAAGATCATTTTAAATTACTCGGCAATAAACTGTTAAGTAATGCAATAGAGGAAAATGAATTCAGTAATTATTCCAACATGTGATGGACAATCAGAAAAAACAAAGCGATTCAATATTTTGATGCTTTGATAACAACAGAAAATTTTAAATTACTCGGCAATAAACTGGTAAGTATTGCAATAGAGGAAAATGAATTCAGTAATTATTCCAACATGTGATGGACAATCAGAAAAAGCAAAGCGATTCAATATTTTGATGCTTTGATAACAACGGAAAATTTTAAATTACTCGGCAATAAACTGGTTAGTATTGCAATAGAGGAAAATGAATTCAGTAATTATTCCAACATGTGATGGACAATCAGAAAAAGCAAAGCGATTCAATATTTTGATGCTTTGATAACAACAGAAAATTTTAAAATACTCGGCAATAAACTCGTAAGTATTGCAATAGAGGAAAATGAATTCAGTAATTATTCCAACATGTGATGGACAATCAGAAAAAGCAAAGCGATTCAATATTTTGATGCTTTGATAACAAAGAAAATTTTAAATTACTCGGCAATAAACTGGTAAGTATTGCAATAGAGGAAAATGAATTCAGTAATTATTCCAACATGTGATGGAGAATCGGAAAAAGCAAAGCGATTCAATATTTTGATGCTTTGATAACAACGGAAAATTTTAAAATTACTCGGCAATAAACTGGTTAGTAATGCAATAGAGGAAAATGAATTCAGTAATTATTCCAACATGTGATGGACAATCAGAAAAAGTAAAGCGATTCAATATTTTGATGCTTTGATAACAAGAAAATTTTAAATTACTCGGCAATAAATTGGTAAGTATTGCAATAGAGGAAAAATGAATTCAGTAATTATTGCAACATGTGATGGACAATCAGAAAAAGCAAAGCGATTCACTATTTTGATGCTTTGATAACAGATAATTATAAAATATTTGGCAATAAGCTAGTAAGTATTGCAATAGAGGAAAATGAATTCAGTAATTATTCCAACATGTGATGGACAATCACAAAAAGCAAAGCGATTCAATATTTTGATGCTTTGATAACAAAAAATTTTAAATTACTCGGCAATAAATTGGTAAGTATTGCAATAGAGAAAAATGAATTCAGTAATTATTCCAACATGTGATGGACAATCAGAAAAAGCAAAGCGATTCACTATTTTGATGCTTTGATAACATAAAGTTTTAAATTACTCGGCAATAAACTGGTAAGTATTGCAATAGAACAAAATGAATTCAGTAATTATTCCAACATGTGATGGACAATCAGAAAAAGCAAAGCGATTCTATATTTTGATGCTTTGATAACAGAATATTTTAAAATATTTGGCAATAAATTGGTAAGTATAGCAATAGAGGAAAATTAATTCAGTAATTATTCCAACATGTGATGGAAAATCAGAAAAAGCAAAGCGATTCAATATTTTGATGCTTTAATAAAAGAAAATTTTAAATTACTCGGCAATAAATTGGTAAGTATTGCAATAGAACAAAATGAATTCAGTAATTATTCCAACATGTGATGGACAATCAGAAAAAGCAAAGCGATTCTATATTTTGATGCTTTGATAACAGAATATTTTAAAATATTTGGCAATAAGCTAGTAAGTATTGCAATAGAGGAAAATGAATTCAGTAATTATTCCAACATGTGATGGACAATCAGAAAAAGCAAAGCGATTCAATATTTTGATGCTTTGATAACAGAAAATTTTAAATTACTCGGCAATAAACTGGTAAGTATTGCAATAGAGGAAAATGAATTCAGTAATTATTCCAACATGTGATGGAGAATCGGAAAAAGCAAAGCGATTCAATATTTTGATGCTTTGATAACAACGGAAAATTTTAAATTACTCGGCAATAAACTGGTTAGTAATGCAATAGAGGAAAATGAATTCAGTAATTATTCCAACATGTGATGGACAATCAGAAAAAGCAAAGCGATTCAATATTTTGATGCTTTGATAACAAGATAATTTTAAATTACTCGGCAATAAATTGGTAAGTATAGCAATAGAGAAAAATGAATTCAGTAATTATTGCAACATGTGATGGACAATCACAAAAAGCAAAGCGATTCAATATTTTGATGCTTTGATAACAACAGAAAATTTTAAATTACTCGGCAATAAACTGGTTAGTAATGCAATAGAGAAAAATGAATTCAGTTCAGTAATTATTCCAACATAAGATGGACAATCAGAAAAAGCAAAGCAATTCATTATTTTGATGCTTTGATAACAGATAATTTTAAAATAGTTGGCAATAAACTAGTAAGTATTGCAATAGAGAAAAATGAATTCTGTAATTATTCCAACATGTGATGGACAATCAGAAAAAGCAAAGCGATTCACTACTTTGATGCTTTGATAACATAAAGTTTTAAATTACTCGGCAATAAACTGGTAAGTATTGCAATAGAACAAAATGAATTCAGTAATTATTCCAACATGTGATGGACAATCAGAAAAAGCAAAGCGATTCTATATTTTGATGCTTTGATAACAGAATATTTTAAAATATTTGGCAATAAGCTAGTAAGTATTGCAATAGAGGAAAATTAATTCAGTAATTATTTCAACATGTGATGGAAAATCAGAAAAAGCAAAGCGATTCAATATTTTGATGCTTTAATAACAGAAAATTTTAAATTACTCGGCTAAATTGGTAAGTATTGCAATAGAGGAAAATGAATTTAGTAATTATTCCAACATGTGATGGAGAATCGGAAAAAGCAAAGCGATTCTATATTTTGATGCTTTGATAACAGAATATTTTAAAATATTTGGCAATAAGCTAGTAAGTATTGCAATAGAGGAAAATTAATTCAGCAATTATTTCAACATGTGATGGAAAATCAGAAAAAGCAAAGCGATTCAATATTTTGATGCTTTAATAACAGAAAATTTTAAATTACTCGGCTAAATTGGTAAGTATTGCAATAGAGGAAAATGAATTCAGTAATTATTCCAACATGTGATGGAGAATCGGAAAAAGCAAAGCGATTCAATATTTTGATGCATTGATAACAACGGAAAATTTTAAATTACTCG
The DNA here is from genome assembly GCF_018153725.1 of Drosophila mojavensis. Classification (NCBI taxonomy): domain Eukaryota; kingdom Metazoa; phylum Arthropoda; class Insecta; order Diptera; family Drosophilidae; genus Drosophila; species Drosophila mojavensis. The sequence continues at coordinate 892 of NW_025318912.1, read as the reverse complement.
GCAATAAACTGGTTAGTAATGCAATAGAGGAAAATGAATTCAGTAATTATTCCAACATGTGATGGACAATCAGAAAAAGTAAAGCGATTCAATATTTTGATGCTTTGATAACAGAAAATTTTAAATTACTCGGCAATAAATTGGTAAGTATAGCAATAGAGAAAAATGAATTCAGTAATTATTGCAACATGTGATGGACAATCAGAAAAAGTAAACCGATTCAATATTTTGATGCTATGATAACAGAAAATTTTAAATTACTCGGCAATAAATTGGTAAGTATAGCAATAGAGAAAAATGAATTCAGTAATTATTGCAACATGTAATGGACAATCACAAAAAGCAAAGCGATTCAATATTTTGATGCTTTGATAACATATAATTTTAAATTACTCGGCAATAAATAGGTAAGTATAGCAATAGAGAAAAATGAATTCAGTAATTATTGCAACATGTGATGGACAATCAGAAAAAGCAAAGCGATTCACTATTTTGATGCTTTGATAACAGATAATTATAAAATATTTGGCAATAAGCTAGTAAGTATTGCAATAGAGGAAAATGAATTCAGTAATTATTCCAACATGTGATGGACAATCACAAAAAGCAAAGCGATTCAATATTTTGATGCTTTGATAACAGATAATTTTAAAATATTTGGCAATAAGCTAGTAAGTAGTAAGTATTGCAATAGAGGAAAATGAATTCAGTAATTATTCCAACATGTGATGGAAAATCGGAAAAAGCAAAGCGATTCAATATTTTGATGCTTTGATAACAACGGAAAATTTTAAATTACCCGGCAATAAACTGGTTAGTAATGCAATAAAGGAAAATGAATTCAGTATTTATTCCAACATGTGATGGACAATCAGAAAAAGTAAACCAATTC
>NW_025318911.1:0-716 GCF_018153725.1 Drosophila mojavensis | reverse complement strand
TGTATAACAAGGCAATAACAGGACTATTTCTGGGCCGATTTCATTACGACTTACTTCGTTGGAAGCGTCTTTAGAGCCCCATCCATTGACGTATTCAGATTTTCAATGGCCAACAACTTTTGAAATATTTACATTATTATCCCCTGAAATGCGGTAAAAGATCAGAAAATTGACTTTTTCTATGTATAACAGGCAATAACAGGACTATTTCTGGGCCGATTTCAGTACGACTTACTTCGTTGGAAGTGTCTTTTGAGAGCCCCATCCATTGACGTATTCAGATTTTCAATGGGCCAACAACTTTTTGAAATATTTACATTATTATCCCCTGAAATGCGGTAAAAAGATCAGAAAATTGACTTTTTTCTATGTATAACAGGCAATAACAGGACTATTTCTGGGCCGATTTCAGTACGACTTACTTCGTTGGAAGCGTCTTTGAGAGCCCCATCCATTGACGTATTCAGATTTTCAATGAGCCAACAACTTTTTGAAATATTTACATTATTATCCCCGAAATGCGGTAAAAGATCAGAAAATTGACTTTTTCTATGTATAACAGGCAATAACAGGACTATTTCTGGGCCGATTTCAGTACGACTTACTTCGTTGGAAGCGTCTTTTAGGAGCTCCATCCATTGACGTATTCAGATTTTCAATGAGCCAACAACTTTTTTGAAATATTATGACATATTCCCCCCGAATGCAAAAGATCA
>NW_025318910.1:0-9483 GCF_018153725.1 Drosophila mojavensis | reverse complement strand
ATCAAAGCATCAAAATAGTGAATCGCTTTGCTTTTTCTGGATTGTCCATCACATGTTGGAATAATTACTGAATTCATTTTCCTCTATTGCATTCTAGTTTATTGCCGAGTAATTTAAAATTTTCTGTTGTTATCAAAGCATCAAAATAATGAATTGCTTTGCTGTTTCTGATTGTCCATCACATGTTGGAATAATTACTGAATTCATTTTCCTCTATTGCAATACTTACTAGTTTATTGCCGAGTAATTTAAAATTTTCTGTTGTTATCAAAGCATCAAAATAGTGAATCGCTTTGCTTTTTCTGATTGTCCATCACATGTTGGAATAATTACTGAATTCATTTTCCTCTATTGCAATACTTACTAGATTATTGCCAAATATTTTAAAATTATCTGTTATCAAAGCATCAAAATAATGAATTGCTATGCTGTTTCTGATTGTCCATCACATTTTGGAATAATTACTGAATTAATTTTCCTCTATTGCAATACTTACTAGTTTATTGCCGAGTAATTTAAAATTTTCTGTTGTTATCAAAGCATCAAAATAGTGAATCGCTTTGCTTTTTCTGATTGTCCATCACATGTTGCAATAATTACTGAATTCATTTTTCTCTATTGCTATACTTACCAATTTATTGCCAAGTAATTTAAAATTTTCTGTTATCAAAGCATCAAAATATTGAATCGCTTTGCTTTTTCTGATTGTCCATCACATGTTGGAATAATTACTGAATTCATTTTCCTCTATTGCAATACTTACAAGTTTATTGCCAAGTAATTTAAAATTTTCTGTTGTATCAAAGCATCAAAATAGTGAATCGCTTTGCTTTTTCTGATTGTCCATCACATGTTGGAATAATTACTGAATTCATTTTCCTCTATTGCAATACTTACTAGTTTATTGCCAAGTATTTTAAAATTTTCTGTTATCAAAGCATCAAAATAATGAATCGCTTTGCTTTTTCTGATTGTCCATCACATGTTGGAATAATTACTGAATTAATTTTCCTCTATTGCAATACTTACTAGTTTATTGCCGAGTAATTTAAAATTTTCTGTTGTTATCAAAGCATCAAAATAGTGAATCGCTTTGCTTTTTCTGATTGTCCATCACATGTTGGAATAATTACTGAATTCATTTTCCTCTATTGCAATACTTACCAGTTTATTGCCGAGTAATTTAAAATTTTCTGTTATCAAAGCATCAAAATATTGAATCGCTTTGCTTTTTCTGATTGTCCATCACATGTTGGAATAATTACTGAATTCATTTTCCTCTATTGCAATACTAACCAGTTTATTGCCGAGTAATTTAAAATTTTCTGTTGTTATCAAAGCATCAAAATATTGAATCGCTTTGCTTTTTCTGATTGTCCATCACATGTTGGAATAATTACTGAATTCATTTTCCTCTATTGCAATACTTACTAGCTTATTGCCAAATATGTTAAAATTATATGTTATCAAAGCATCAAAATATTGAATCGCTTTGCTTTTTCTGATTGTCCATCACATGTTGGAATAATTACTAAATTCATTTTGTTCTATTGCAATACTTACCAGTTTTTTCCCGAGTAATTTAAAATTTTCTTTGTTATCAAAGCATCAAAATAGTAAATCGCTCTGCTTTTTGTGATTGTCCATCACATGTTGCAATAATTACTGAATTCATTTTCCTCTATTGCATTACTAATCAGTTTATTGCCGAGTAATTTAAAATTTTCTGTTGTTATCAAAGCATCAAAATAATGAATTGCTTTGCTTTTTCTGATTGTCCATCTTATGTTGGAATAATTACTGAATTCATTTGCCTCTAATGCATTACTAACCAGTTTATTGCCGAGTAATTTAAAATTTTCTGTTGTTATCAAAGCATCAAAATAATGAATTGCTTTGCTTTTTCTGATTCTCCATCACATGTTGGAATAATTACTGAATTCATTTTCCTCTATTGCAATACTTACTAGCTTATTGCCAAATATTTTAAAATTATCTGTTATCAAAGCATCAAAATAATGAATTGCTATGCTTTTTCTGATTGTCCATCACATTTTGGAATAATTACTGAATTAATTTTCCTCTATTGCAATACTTACTAGTTTATTGCCGAGTAATTTAAAAATTTCTGTTGTTATCAAAGCATCAAAATATTGAATCGCTTTGCTTTTTCTGATTGTCCATCACATGTTGGAATAATTACTGAATTCATTTTTCTCTATTGCTATACTTACCAATTTATTGCCAAGTAATTTAAAATTTTCTGTTATCAAAGCATCAAAATATTGAATAGCTTTAGCTTTTTCTGATTGTCCATCACATGTTGGAATAATTACTGAATTCATTTTCCTCTATTGCAATACTAACCAGTTTATTGCCAGAGTAATTTAAAATTTTCTGTTGTTATCAAAGCATCAAAATATTGAATCGCTTTGCTTTTTCTGATTGTCCATCACATGTTGGAATAATTACTGAATTCATTTGCCTCTAATTGCATTACTAACCAGTTTATTGCCGAGTAATTTAAAATTTTCTGTTGTTATCAAAGCATCAAAATAATGAATTGCTTTGCTTTTTCTGATTGTCCATCTTATGTTGGAATAATTACTGAATTCATTTGCCTCTAATGCATTACTAACCAGTTTATTGCCGAGTAATTTATAATTTTCTGTTGTTATCAAAGCATCAAAATAGTGAATCGCTTTGCTTTTTCTGATTTTCCATCTTATGTTGGCATAATTACTGAATTCATTTGCCTCTATTGCATTGCTAACCAGTTTATTGCCGAGTAATTTAAAATTTTCTGTTGTTATCAAAGCATCAAAATATTGAATCGCTTTGCTTTTTGTGATTAACCATCACATGTTGCAATAATTACTGAATTCATTTTTCTCTATTGCTATACTTACCAATTTATTGCCGAGTAATTTAAAATTATCTGTTATCAAAGCATCAAAATATTGAATCGCTTTGCTTTTTCTGATTGTCCATCACATGTTGGAATAATTACTGAATTCATTTTATTCTATTGCAATACTTACAAGTTTATTCCCGAGTAATTTAAAATTTTCTGTTGTTATCAAAGCATCAAAATAGTGAATCGCTTTGCTTTTTGTGATTTGTCCATCACATGTTGCAATAATTACTGAATTCATTTTCCTCTATTGCATTACTAATCAGTTTATTGCCGAGTAATTTAAAATTTTCTGTTGTTATCAAAGCATCAAAATATTGAATCGCTTTGCTTTTTCTGATTCTCCATCACATGTTGGAATAATTACTGAATTCATTTTCCTCTATTGCAATACTTACTAGCTTATTGCCAAATATTTTAAAATTATCTGTTATCAAAGCAGCAAAATAGTGAATCGCTTTGCTTTTTCTGATTGTTCATCACATGTTGGAATAATTACTGAATTCATTTTCCTCTATTGCAATACTTACTAGCTTATTGCCAAATATTTTAAAATTATCTGTTATCAAAGCATCAAAATAATGAATTGCTATGCTGTTTCTGATTGTCCATCACATTTTGGAATAATTACTGAATTAATTTTCCTCTATTGCAATACTTACTAGTTTATTGCCGAGTAATTTAAAATTTTCTGTTGTTATCAAAGCATCAAAATAGTGAATCGCTTTGCTTTTTCTGATTGTCCATCACATGTTGCAATAATTACTGAATTCATTTTCCTCTATTGCAATACTTACTAGCTTATTGCCAAATATGTTAAAATTATATGTTATCAAAGCATCAAAATATTGAATCGCTTTGCTTTTTCTGATTGTCCATCACATGTTGGAATAATTACTAAATTCATTTTCCCTCATAGTTGCATTACAACCAGTTTATTGCCGAATAATTTAAAATTTTTCCCGAAAGTTATCAAAGCATCCAAAATAGTGAATCCTTTGCTTTTTCTGATTCTTTATTGCTAGAGTCTCCAAATTTTTAATGTATGTATAATACAATTAATTTATACAATTTCGGTTTTGTTAAAAATTACCCCACCTCTAAATTCACCCCCTCACCCTCACTTTTGTAAAAGCGTATTTCAAATACTAGAGACTTGTGCTTTGGCAATTACATGCATATTCATGTTATAATCATAATCTAAAGAGTTTCCTTAGATCGTACGTCCATAAAAAAGTTATTAAACAATGAAGTTCTCATAGTAGCGCACTGCAGCCATACGTGTTTATGCGTGGTTGCTTGTATGTGTATGTGTGTGTGTGTGTGTATGTGTGTGTGTATGTGTTTGTGTCTGTATGCGTGTGTATGCGTGTGTGTGTGTGTATGCGTGTGTGTGTATGTATGCCTGTGTGTGCGTACGTGCGTGTGTGTGTGTGTGTGTGTGAGTGTTTCTTGTGTAAGCTGAAAGTCGAAAAGACGAAAGATGAAATAACTATTGCTCCAAGGGTTCAGGGGATCTCGTAGTCAGGCAGTCTCGACTAGAGCTTTCTTCTTAGTGTGGAGTTCGAGTTGCGTTTTCACGGGTGCGGCCGATGTCATCGTGATCCATCGTAGACAATAGCTTGAACTGTGTGTTTCCCCAGTGAACGTAGGAAGGAGCGAGGCTGGAGTCAACGTGTTTGCTGTGGGGGCGCGGCGGCCCCAGCAACCTCAAAGAAATACCAGGAGCCCCACTGCACACGGCGGTTCGTGGGCGCGTAAAATTCTTGTTACTTTAGGCGTCACACTTGCGCGCAATGATAAAAATCAGGTGCATTCACTCAACAGCTGTTAGTAGTGCTGGAAAAATTGCATCAGACGATCAGCTGCTCACGCAACGTTGGTGAGTTGCTAAGCGCCAACGAACGGCACCCTAACTGCTGGGGTGAGTAGCGGTTTGCAATAGTAGAGGGTGCCTGCTTTCAGAACTCTCGCTTTAGTCAAGGTTGAGGTTTGAGTTTTGCGGGTTCATGAAAGCTCAGATTGCTGTTGAGTAGCCCTTGCCCACTACAGGCTTCCCGCCGTGGCAGTCGGAGAGCCAGAAATGGGATGCCATGATGGAGGACGAGCTACAAGCTTTTGCGCGTCGTTTCCCGTCCTTTTGCAGCGCTCACGGCAGCAACAGCGCAGGGCGGGCGTTGGCGGCCCAGCCAAGCGTGCGGGGCCCTCTCATCAGAGCTTCACAGTGCCAGAGTGCCAGGCAAGTTTGCGAGTCTCTGAAAGAAGCGTTAAGCTCAAATGGGATCTACACTAGGGGGTTGTCTGCCCTTATTTGGGGTCAGCGCGCATATAAATGCCTTAATGAGAGAGGAGCTGGCTGGGCTGGTCGACGCGGCTTGCCCCAAGACGACAGAAGCGGTTCTTCTTGCCACGGTTCGGTTCAAAACTGTGAGGTGCAGACCACGCCCTCAAAAAAGTAGGCGGCGCGCGAAAATCCTTAGGCGGCGGGCGACATTGAGTGCTACCGTAGGTAGCAATATGCCCAAGCGGTGGTGTCCGAGGGAAGTTGCCTCCGAACAGAGGAAAAAACTCCTCCCTCAAAAAGAACCAATGGCTCCTACGGGCTACGGCTGAAACTTCAAACCAGGCCGCTCGACAGACAAACTGGAGCAGCTGGACAGTCGTTAAGGGGGCGAAAGCCTAATGCAAAAACGTCCCAGGACGGCCGACGCGATTGCGATTTCGGGCGTAGGGGGGTTGCAGCTACAATGCGGACATGCTTCATGTAGTTAAAAGCGACCCAAGCTTGGAGCATCTGAGCAGCGACGTTCAAGTACTGGGAAGACAGCTAAAGGGGACCGTCTATTGCAACTGAGTAGGAAACCGGAGCATAGCGCTGAGGGCTCTGCACGAACCTGTGAGCACAAGGCCTTGGGAGACCGAGCAGTAGTTCAGACACACTTCCGATCGGCTCAGGTTGTGAGTTCCGCGATCTAGGTCGAGTTCGCTGACCAAAGAGGAGATCTTGGGGAGGCAATTAGGGTGGAGTTGAAGGATAGCTCCCCCATTGAGGCTATCAAATCGCTTCAGCCAGCTTTCGGTGGACAGCATAAAGAACTACGGTTGCTCTTCCAATTGCGAAAGCTAAAACTCTGCTCGAACTGTCCAAATGAATAGGATGGGTAGTTGCCGTATCCGAGCCTTGGAGCAGCCTAACGCTGTTTCAAGTGCCTCGATTACCCGGTCATATGGCACCTCTAAAAACTGCGGCAGCGACTGTGACGTAAAAGGGCGCCTGTTTCGGGTGTGGAGAGATGGGTCACAGTGCCCAAGCATGCACCAACCCACCAAAAGGTAGCCTCTGCATCCGGAAGGTGAAAGCAGACCGGACCATTCGGCAGGCAGCTCCAAGTGCCCATCTTACCGTGGAAGCTGCTCGTAAAAATGAAATGTTAAGGTTTTTGCAGCTTAACTTAAATCATTGGGTTTGCTGCCCAAGATCTTCTAGAGCAGACCATTAGGGAAAAATGTATAGACGTAGCTTTTCTCAGTGAGCCTCACCACTGTTGAACCAGCTGCCCTAGGACATGGTCAACAGACGTTAATGGCAAAGCTGCGTTGTGGGTATGCGGCAACTCAACGAACGTACTTTCGAATGTTGTCATTCAATGGGCTCGTACGTGGCCGATATGGTACCTTATGGCTTTACAGTTTCTATCTGGCCCCCAGCATGCAGCTCAGTGAATTCACGACGGTGCTCGACGAGCTTGCCGAGGATGCTAGGGGGTCGAAGGCCATTATGGCTGGAGATTTAAACTCCTGGGCGCTAGAATGGGGTAGCCCCACAACAAATGCCGGGGGTCCTACTGGAGATCTTCGCGACACTAGATGTTGCACTGCTCAACACTGGCCATGAGTACACCTTCAGTCGGGCGGGATGAACGGGTCTGTTATCGACATTACTTTTGTCACTTCATCCCTCTTTCGGGGAGCAACATGGAGCCATTGCGCTTAGCTATACAGGCAGCGATCATACGACACTTCTGTTCACAATGGGGTGAGCCACCTGCCAGGGCGTCAGCATTGTGGAGGGAGTGCCGTATCGGCTAAATACTTTTGATCCCCCGGTCTTTTCAGGGGCCCATTCAGTCTGGCTGGGTACAGTGGTAATGCTGAGGCCAGAGCATGCCAAATGGTAGCCCAAATGACAGAGTGCCTGCAATAGCAGCATGTTACGCCGCAAGCAGTTCACGCGACAACATGAGCCTACGGCGTGGTGGAATACGCAAACCGGTGACATTCGTCACAAATGCATCCAGGCGAGAAGAAGCTACCAACGGGCTCGCGGTAGGTCAGCGTTTTTGCGAGAAACAGTTAGCTTACCAGGCAGCTAGAAGACAGTTGAAGAAGGCCATTCGGGCAAGCAAAGAGAATGTTTTTTACAGTTGTGCGACTCAGCCGAATATGACCCTTGGGGCCGGGGCATATAAGATAGTAGTTAAAGGACTATACGCAGGTAGACAGGTGCAGTCTGGCAGCTTAAATCGATTGTGGAAACACTCTTTCCAGAAAGTTTAAGCTCCATTCACGCCCCCCTGAGTCCGAGTCCGCTGATCAGGGCTCAACGAGCACTGAAATTGTTTTAGTTACAGAGGAAGAAATATTAGTAGTTCTCCGAGGTCTTAGAACCAACACAGCTCCAGGGCCGGACGGGATCCCAAATCGTGCGCTAAAGCTAGCCCTCGCCCTTGCACCCAAGTACGTTCGCCGAATTATTTAACGAATGCCTGATCCAAGAGACGTTCCCGGCAAAATGGAAGCCCAGAATCTGGTAATGCTACCCAAGGCTGGCAAACCACCGGAGGAGCCATCTTCGGCTGAGACCTATCTGTCTCTTAGACACCATGGGAAAGGTGTTTGAGAACTGATCTGCTCTAGACTGGAGACTGCGATTACAACGCGTCGGAGGCCTGTCCCCAAACCAATTTGGTTTCCGGAAGGCCCGGTCAACAACGGACGCGCTTAACAAAGTTGTCGGTCTGGCCACTTCCGCTATTCAAGGCACCAGATGGAGGGACGGGACGAAGGAATACTGCATCATCGCGACCCTGGATGTAAGGAATGCCTTCAACACAGCTAGTTGGGATATGATACTGAATGCGCTGTCACAATAAAATATCCCTAAATATCTAAGAGAGATAGTAAAGAGCTACTTCAGAGGAAGAACACTGGTATACAACACGAGCGAGGGTCCCCAAACTCATACAGTGTCAGCTGGAGTACCCCAAGGCTCAGTGCTGGGGCCTCTCCCTATGGAACATCATGTACGACGGCGTACTGCGCTTGGAACTACCAGCAGGCGCGCACACCGTTGGCTTTGCTGATGATGTAGCTGTCGTAGCCATAAGGAAAGGAGCTCAAAGATACAGAGGATATGTGCAGCGAAAGTATCAATCGCATACGAAGCTGGTTGACAGGAGCTGGGCTCGAGCTAGCGGCACACAAAACCGAAAGTTGTACTAGTCAGCAGTCGCAAAAGAGTGGAAACTGCCAATATAAAGATCGGCAGCGTCACCATTGCGTCAAAGAGGGAGATAAGATATCTTGGTGTCATGATGGACACAAGATTACCTTTCCACCGACACTTAGAATATGTGCATAAAAAGGCAGCTGATTCTTGTAGAGCTCTCTCGAGAATCATGCGCAACACGCGGGGACCTAAACAGCAACGACGTCTCCTCCCTAATGAGCGTCATTAGGTCTGTCATCCTCTATGCTGCGCCAATATGGGCAAGAGCGATGGCAACGCCGAGCTACAGCCGAGGCATTTGCGCGATCTACAGGCTGAGCGCAATCAGAGTCAGCTGCGCTTTCAGGACTATCTCCGATGACGCGGCGCTCGTCTTAACCGGTATGGTGCCACTGGAGTATTTGGTCGCCGAAGCCGTGGAGCGGAATTCGCACGGGCCTACGCGACTCAACGCTGTCAGGGCGAACTGCATCGCACGATGGCAAAGAAGGTGGAGATAGCTCAGCTAAGGGCGGTGGGACGCACAAGCTCATCCCGGAGCTTGAACCCTGGGTTAACCGCAAACATGGCGAGGTTAACTACCTTACGCCAGATCCTCTCGGGTCAGTGATGATTTCGGCAGCCCTGTTTGAAGCCTTTGTTACGAGGGAATCTGACGAGTGTCCCTGGATTGCGAGAGAGCTGAGGGCATGTGGAAGAGGCCAACCACATTCTTTTCGAATGTGGACGGTTCCTGGAGGAGAGGCGTCGTCTGGAAGAGGCGGACAGGCCGTTCATCATAGACACACATACACAAACACACACATACACAAACACAAACACACAAACATACACACACAAGCACCCACGGACGGACCGGACTGAACCAGACAGACGGACAGGGCCAAAATCAAAGTCAGCTCATCGCCCTGATCAGGAATATATATACTGTGGGGTCTGCCACGCCTCCTTCTGCCTGTTACATACATTTCAACAAAACCATTATACTCTGATTTCCCATTGAAAATCTACTAATCTTCATTTTCAAACAAGCTTAAATTATCGATAGCACTATCTAAAT
>NW_025318909.1:0-2812 GCF_018153725.1 Drosophila mojavensis | reverse complement strand
AAAAGCAAATCGATTCATTATTTTGATGCTTTGATAATAGAAAAATTTTAAATATTTGGTAATAAAATAGTAAAGATTGAAATAGAGAAAAATGAATTCAGTAATTATTGCAACATGTGATGGAGAATCAGAAAAAGCAATTCGATTCAATATTTTGATGCTTTCATAACTGAAAATTTTAAAGTATTCGGCAATAAACTAGTAAGTATTGCAATAGAGAAAAACGAATTCAGTAATTATTGCAACATGTGACGGAGAATCAGAAAAAGCAATTCGATTCAATATTTTGATGCTTTCATAACAGAAAATTTTAAAGTATTCGGCAATAAACTAGTAAGTATTGCAATACAGAAACATGAATTCAGTAATTATTGCAACATGTGATGGAGAATAAGAAAAAGCAAATCGATTCAATATTTTGATGCTTTCATAACAAGAAAATTTTAAAGTATTCGGCAATAAACTAGTGAGTATTGCAATAGAGAAAAATGAATTCAGTAATTATTGCAGCATATGATGGAGAATCAGAAAAAGCAAATCGATTCATTATTTTGATGCTTTGATAATAGAAAATTTTAAAATATTAGGCAATAATCTAGTATGTATTGCAATAGAGAAAAATGAATTCAGTAATTATTGCAACATGTGACGGAGAATCAGAAAAAGCAAATCGATTCAATATTTTGATGCTTTCATTACAGAAAATTTTAAAGTATTCGGCAATAAACTAGTAAGTATTGCAATAGAGAAAAATGAATTCAGTAATTATTGCAACATGTGATGGAGAATCAGAAAAAGCAAATCGATTCATTATTTTTATGCTTTGATATTAGAAAATTTTAAAAAAAATTAATCAATAATCTAGTAAGTATTGCAATAGAGAAAAATGAATTCAGTAATTATTGCAACATTTGATGGAGAATAAGAAAAAGCAAATCGATTCAATATTTTGATGCTTTCATAACAGAAAATTTTAAAGTATTCGGCAATAAACTAGTGAGTATTGCAATAGAGAAAAATGAATTCAGTAATTATTGCAGCATATGATGGAGAATCAGAAAAAGCAAATCGATTCATTATTTTGATGCTTTGATAATAGAAAATTTTAAAAAAAATTAAGCAATAATCTAGTAAGTATTGCAATAGAGAAAAATGAATTCAGTAATTATTGCAACATGTGACGGAGAATCAGAAAAAGCAAATCGATTCAATATTTTGATGCTTTCATTACAGAAAATTTTAAAGTATTCGGCAATAAACTAGTAAGTATTGCAATAGAGAACAAGTAAGAAAGCTCTAGTTGAGACTACTCGACTACGAGATCCCCTGAACCCTTGGAGTAATAGCTATTTCAATAATTTTTCGCGTCTTTCAGCTTACACAAGAAACACGCACACACACACACATACACACGCACACACGCACGCACACACAGGCATACATACACATACACACACACACACATACACAAACAATTACATACATATACACACACAAGCATAAACACGCATGGGCGGCTGTGAGCGCTTATTATGAGAACTTAATTGCTTAATAACTTTTTTGTGGACGTACGATCTTCATGAAACTTTCAGATTATGATTATGACATGAATATGCATGTAATTGCCAAAGCACAAGTCTCTAGTATTTGAAATACGCTTTTTACAAAAGTGAGGGTGAGGGGGTGATTTTAAGGGTGGGGGGTAAATTTTAAGAAAAACCGAAATTGTATAAATTGCATATAGGCATACATTAAAAATTTGGAGACTCTAGCAATAAAGGTGTAGAAGATATAATTTTATAACTGGTTTTCGATAAGGGTTTTTATCGATAAAAAAAGATCGGGATGAGTTATCGATTTTTAATGATAAACTTGATATGCGCGCTGTAGTTACAAACATTTTAAAAAAAATTTGAAGTCTCTAGCTCTTATATCTTCTGAAATCGACGCGTTCATACGACATACGGACAGACGGACAGACGGACAGACAGACGGACAGGGCTAAATCAACTCAGCTCGTCGCCCTGATCAAGAATATATATACTTTGTGGGGTCTGCCACGCCTCCTTCTGCCTGTTACATACATTTCAACAAAACCATTATACCCTGATTTCCCATTGAAAATGGGTTCAGGGTATAAAAATGAATTCAGTAATTATTGCAACATGTGATGGAGAATCAGAAAAAGCAAATCGATTCATTATTTTTATGCTTTGATAATAGAAAATTTTAAAAAAATTAATCAATAATCTAGTAAGTATTGCAATAGAGAAAAATGAATTCAGTAATTATTGCAACATTTGATGGAGAATAAGAAAAAGCAAATCGATTCAATATTTTGATGCTTTCATAACAGAAAATTTTAAAGTATTCGGCAATAAACTAGTAAGTATTGCAATAGAGAAAAACGAATTCAGTAATTATTACAACATGTGACGGAGAATCAGGAAAAGCAAATCGACTCAATATTTTGATGCTTTCATACCAGAAAATTTTAAAGTATTCGGCAATAAACTAGTAAGTATTGCAATAGAGAAAAAGGAATTCTGTAATTATTGCAACATGTGATGGAGAATAAGAAAAAGCAAATCGATTCAATATTTTGATGCTTTCATAACAGAAAATTTTAAAGTATTCGGCAATAAACTAGTAAGTATTGCAATAGAGAAAAATAAATTTTAACAAAAAACCCAAGAAATTGTATAAACTGCATATAAACATACATTAAAATTTGAGACTTAGCACAAAAGGTAGAAGATATAATTTTATAACTGGAGCGATAAGGCATCGATGTAAAAAGATCGGATGAGTT